>NC_140938.1:143446541-143504541 GCF_014529385.1 Adiantum capillus-veneris
GTGGTTTTTGTGGTGATGGTGACCCTCTTTATATAGGGGAGTAGGGGGAGGAGAAATTTCTAGAATTAAGAAATGAAGAAATCATTACCTACATAGGCCATGTGACTGTGGGCCCCACTTGTCTGGCTGTGTGTATATGTGCCAGAACAGCAGTCTCATGAGAAAGAGACTAAGAGAGAGAGATGGGTTGATGAAAAAAAAGTGAGAGGTGACATGGAGAATAAAGTAATTACAAGAGGGGAGAGAGAGGAGTGTGTGCAGAGGTGAATCTATGTGTAGATGTGTGTGAACACAAGAAAAATCAGGTAACCACCGGGTGGGGATGGGTCTGTGGGCACCTTTTTTAGTGAAACTGAGTGTGTGTGAGTGTGGGGGAGGTTATTTAGCTACAAGACAAGAGACATGGCACCCTTAAGAGAGAGAGGGGGTATTTGGGTCATGGGATATGATAGGAGAGAGAAAGGGGGGGTGGGGTATACTATTTTGGAAGATACAGTAAGTTGCATGTGAGTTAGGGTGCATTATTGGCGAGTTAGAATGCATTATTGGTGAGAGGTGGGGTAGCTTGAGGGGAGAGAGAAAGGAGAAAGGACAAGGGGAAGAGAGAGGGGGTTGAGCTTTTGAGTGGAGGAGAGGAAAAGGGACACACAGCGGGGCAACAGTGAAGAAAAAGGAGGCAAGGTGGGGATGGGCTACCCCGCAGGCATGAGGTGGCTATTTTACCTTTCTCATATATTTACATAATCATACTTTATTTTTTTTCTTACTTTTCCAATGCCTTTTATCACTCCCTCCCTAAGAGGAGGTTTCCATGGGGTGGGGACGAGAGAAGAGGGGTATGGGAGCTTGGCTTGTGAAAAGCCCCATCAACAAGTCTCTCTTAATGGGAGAAGTTATAGTACAATGTCCTTTTGGAGGGGGGACCGTCTCCAAGTAAATTTAGTCCTCAACTATCGTCGGTTTTAATATCTCTACCTTTTTCAAGTTAAATTTAATGACAAGCTAAAAATTAATGTTTTTTTTTTTTGAAACTACAACCAAGAACTTCTTTTTTGTTCCTAAGGAATCTTCTTTATGAAACTCTCTCTTTTGTTCGTATAATTTCCCTATGGTTAATGAAACTAGCTTAATTTAATCACACCCCTCATCATCTCTACAACCTTAGGATGTGCTCCCTCACACGGGTAGAAGTGCTCTAATCTCCCCCTCCTTCACTCCAAGTCGGACCCACACTTCAAATCCACCTTGTAATTCACCAAATCAGCCTCCCTTTACTCCCATACATTAGGGTCACTGTATGTAGTAGCGACCTCCTCCAAAGGAGGAATAATTCATGGAGGACTCTGATTGAGTGACTAAAAGGACATGCTTAGAATGGGTAGTCAAGCCAAAGCAAGGATTGTTAATAACAGAGATACTTAGGGAATTTGAGCACTGCTATGCATAACTAACCAAGACAGAAAAGTCCACACTAGATGTAGAGAAGACAAATCTTTTCTTACAAGATACAAGTAAAGAGTTTCAAGAAAGTTTGGAGCTTTTTCTTGAAGATTAAGATTCCTAGCAAGGCCTAAGTTTGTCTGGAATGAGGTTGACGGTGATGTCTTACTACTTGCCAAATGACAAAGAAGAAGGGACTAGATGGTAGTAAACAGTACAAGTCCTTCTACCTCAACTTCTGACAAAATGGTAAAGTCTACCTTTGTAACTCCTAAGTTTGATGAGTCCATGCTAGATAAGCTTGTGAAGGGAATGCGTCAATTTAAGGTGACGCTTGCAAAGCTTGAAGAAATGAAAACCATCAAGGACACTTCCTAGGCAAAGACATCAACGCAAAGAACGGTTTGTCCATAGATGTATTTGGTGTGATAGTAGAGACCTTGTAAGAAGGCACTATGATAGTTTTAGTGATGCTCTCACAAAAGATGTTGTCTTTTTCAAGGATGGTAAAATCCACTTAAGAGAGAAATGTCTACCTTTGAGAACTAACTTTGGGAAGGGGAGAATGCAAACCTTAGTTGAAGATATGGCAGCTAACCATGCCACCTCTTTAGTTGAGACAACTACTTATGGAGTGAAGATTGAGCATCTTAGTGATGAAGAGGTGAGTGATCACCATGGTAGACTTTTTCCAAATATCATGGAATTAGCGAAAAAAGGAAAGCTTACAAAAGAGATTCTACATGACTCAGGTGATTGGATACATCTAGAAATAGGGTGGAGTGATCTAGTGGATTCAATGTCCGTGCATTCCCACATTACAAAGTGCCAAAGTCATGAACCCATTATAGAAGAAAAGCGTAGGTGTGAAAATGGTGATGAAGGGCTTTCAAAAAGAGCTACAAGAAGTGGAGGGAGAAATGATGCATCACCTTGTGAGCGCCATCAATAGAAGAGGCACCTTCTTCAGAAGTGAATGGAGAAGTCTACAACAAAGAAGAAGAAGAAGAAGCCAACAAAAGATAAGCCAAAAGGACCAGCTTACAAACTACCATCTGACATTGAGCTTGCTACATAGTTGAAGAAAGTACTAGAGGAGAGGATTTTGAATATCAAGCTTGAGTTTACTTTGGGTAAGGTGCTTGGCATAAACAAGCGTGAATTCCATGAAGAAACTACCGACATCATCAAGAGAAAGAAGTTAACACTTGAAGCTTTTATTCACCCACAAGATGAAGGCGATCCTGTGAAGACACAAGGAGTACATGTACATGCTAACAAAGGTGATGAATTTATGGTAGGATGCTACCAATCTTCTTGGAATGTAGGACAAGTGAGACTTGATGATAATGGGGAAGAATCTCAAAGCATTCCTAGGAGCCACTAGCGCGGGCTACTACAAAGACATTGGTCAAAGTAGGAGATCTTAAAGAACTATTTGTTTCCTTAATTGACCATGATTCTGAGATAAATATAATGTCAAAAAGTCTTTACAAAAAATGTAAATGACCAATGGACACAGAACATGGTTGGATGGTTAGAGTGGCAAACAATTTATCATGTGAGTTGTATGCAACATGTCCAAGTGTAAAGGTGACAATAGGTGATGTAAAGGTCGAACAAAACTACTTTATACATGACACATCTTCATATCATCTTATCCTTGGGCAGCCCTACATTGTGGGAGTTTGAATAGTGCATTGAGATACACTACCATTGAACTCTTCTTCGTCTTTTTTTTTACAATCATACACCCCGATTGGAATTTCCTCCTCGTAGCCAACACTTTCAATGTAATGCAATATCTTTTTGTTGCAAAATATATACACTAATTTTTCTGCTCTGTCTTTCAATAATTTGTTTTGAATAGTTCTATGAACATGCCTATACATACTTTAGTTTCTCTCTGAGGTTGAGTTTGCTATATATTGTGCTAGTAGTTTCATTACAAGAGGGCATAAGATCGCATTAGGAAAAATATGACCCCTCTAGGGGCCCTTTGGGATTAAGGTTAATTAGAGGCCAGCCAATAGGAAGAGGGTGGTGCACTCTATACCCTAAAGAACGTAGGGGGACAAGGTAGCCGTACACCTTTTAATGGCCTCTTACCTAGTGAGAAGGTAAGGGAGGTGGCTAGGGAAAAGGGGGGGGGGGGGTCGGGACCACTTTGACCTCTTTTCCCCACTTTTTGGCCCGGATTTAAAAATACACTAAAAAATTCAAATAAAAAAAACATTTAAATTTTAAGTTTTCTCTCCTTAAAAGTCTCCAAACCTATTTCATGGTCAAAAAATTATTTTAACTTCCAAAAGTAAAAAACGTACACTAAAAAATCCAAAAAATTGATTTTTTTCAAAAAATTCAAAACATCATTTTCCAACCTCTAAAGTCTTTCCAAACCTATTCTATAGCTAAAAAGTGATTTTCTCTCTCTACAAACCCTTTTCCAAGCTCTCCAACAACCACATGCACCCCTATAGTCTAGCATTATCTCTCTGCTAGTTTTTTCCCACCTCCATTGTAGCACTAAGCAAGCTCCTCCTCCATCTCTTCCCTTTTCCCACCACATAGTTTCACACCAAGCTATATCCTCTCCCTTCTCTCACCTCCATTACGGCATGAAACAAGATTCTACTCCTTCTACTTTCATTCACTCACACTATATGGAAACATTTACTCCAAAGGTGGCAAATGTATGAGCTCACATGACTTGCATACAAAACAACAGGATGTCTAAGAAGTATGTGGACATTGCAAGGGTTCATCTCCAACATAAAGATAGAATGGTAAGAAAACTACCCTTGTAGCTTAACATCATCTCCATACTTAAGTTTATCATGCTGGAGAGAAAAAATCTCTTTATGCCTTTCAATGTTTAGGCTTCACACCTCATAACACTGGGTGGTGTTATTTTGTTGATGGCTTTGGTGCGCCATCTATAGTTGTGTAGCATGTGATTGAGCCTCGTGCAATGCAAGTAAGTTTTGCTATTTATGGAGAGTCATGAAAGATTTTTCTTTATAATTTACTCTTTGTATAGTTGTCATTAGATTATTTGAATGATATCATTTTGTACTTTATAACTTTGTCCTCACATAATGTATTGTTTACTTACAGAGTCAACTTTTTTCCAAGGACATGAGCAAGTAACCATGTGGAGCGATGGAAATCACTATATTTTTGTTTCGTGAGGAAACCTTTAACTACCATGTTAAAGGATTTTGATAAGAATAGTAGAATTTTTGTAGAATCTTGAACCAATAGGTACTCTCTAGGAGCTCTTAGAAAAGCCATGCATATAGTACTACTATTTTCCCTAGTGTTATAGACACACAAATACTCAAGTGTATATGAATCTCTAGATGAGGAAGACAAATACTTGTAGGAGACACCTAACAACAACAACATTGTCTCCGTTTGTAATTATTTTCATGAGGCTAGACTCCTCTATAAATGCAATATATATATGTTTTTTTGTTAAATGGTGTCGCATTGAGTGAGAGTATTTAATTTAGATTACTGGAGTTTCATACGGATTTGAGAAATATTGTTGACCTTAATGGATATTTTGATTTTCATGTAAGATGTTTCAAGTCTCAAGTCTTAATCATTCCAGCATGAAGAAATTCAAGAAATATTTTGATTTTAGTTTAATCATTAATGATTATTCTTATCAAAGTGGATCATAACCTTTGTCAAGATGTCCTCATTTGTGGATGTAGCAAACGTTTCACAAATTGAGAAAGCTAAATTATTGCTTTCCAACATGGTTTTATTTCCATACTATGACGATGCCAAGCTTGACTTAGAGAAATGACAACTTGAGATGGAGGTGTCAATGTATAGGGGTAACTTATTATTGTTTCGTGTTTCATCATACATATATTGTAAAGCCTTTGAGTTTCCACCTTTTTGAGTAGTGCTGACAAATTTTTGGTGTCAAATCTTCTTAACTATTCCTCTTCATGAGCTATTGGTAGTTATTTCTTTGGTATTGCTAAAGATGATACCAATAGCTATTACCTTGTGAACTTAACTGTTAAATTGCGGATTTGATTTTTACTATGTAGCTCATTTGGATAGAGAAAGGTAAACATAAATTATCGATACATGCATTCTTGAGCCTATGTAAACTGCTAATTAAGAAAATTTTGGTT
The DNA here is from genome assembly GCF_014529385.1 of Adiantum capillus-veneris. Taxonomy (NCBI): domain Eukaryota; kingdom Viridiplantae; phylum Streptophyta; class Polypodiopsida; order Polypodiales; family Pteridaceae; genus Adiantum; species Adiantum capillus-veneris. The sequence goes on from NC_140938.1 coordinate 143,452,139, forward strand.
GGATACTATAACAATAGGGGTCACATGCGGTTTCAAATACCAAAGAACTTGCTTAACCAAAACATTCCAAGAACACGAGGTGGACACAAGGAAGTAAAAATTGGCTCCTTGTTTGGTTGATTTCTAGTACTGAATGTTTAGTGAAGGATTTGTGACTGCACTTGACCTAGGGAGTTCATTAAAGTATATGTAACATAGCACATGTGTTCAACAGAAGGGATTTTATATTCTTGTAAAGTTACAGAAACATGTGTAGATAAGGCCTATAAGGGGTACTTTTAATCCATTCTAGTGAACGCACATGATATAGGAAATTTCACATAGTGAATGTTCTGAATCTTTGAACACAGAGAAAGGGGGGGGGGGGGGTTCTCTAATTACATCAAACACTACACCTCTATCTCATGGACATGCATTAAAAAAAGGCCCTATTTGTCATTATAAGGCCCCATGGACCCTAGATGGCCATTCTGTGTGCCCTTGTGGCCCCTCTTTTTGAGGGTCCTTGGGGCCTTATAATGACAAACACATACCAAGAATAGGGGCAGTGGACACAAGGAAGCAAAAAATGGTTGATGACCATGATACAAGGTTTAGGTATTTGCCATTGGGGGGGGGGGGGGGGGGAGGGCGGGAGTTTTCTTTGAGTACATCAAACTGCACACTTCTATCTCATGGCCATGCATAAAAAAAGAATGTATTTGCCATTTTAAGGCCCAAGGACCCTCAACAAGAGGGGCCACAAGGGCAGAAGAATGGCCATCCAGGCCATAGCAAATGGAGGGTGGGGGGGGGGGGGGGGGGGGGGGGGGGTGGGGGGGGAAGCTCTCGCTCTTTGTACATCTAACATTACATCTTTATATCATCCTCATACACAATATTTTTGTAAATGTTTTTCATGTAAAAGCCCCCAAGGCCCTCAGCAAGGCTGGCCACAAGGGCCGCAAAATGCCCATCCCGGATGGGCATTTTGCGCGCCCTTGTGGCCAGTCTTGCTGAGGGCCCTTAGGGTCTTTACAGTGAAAAAAATTGTAAAATTATTGTGTATGAAAATGATACAAGCTTCTAGCTTCCAATCGGCTCCAAATCTATCTGGGCTTGTCTCACATAAATTTGATCATCTCGTCGCGCTCTTCGACCATCGTGTGATGCACAAAAAGCATACCTTGCTCGAATTCTCTAAAAATCAATGTGCAAGATGACAATTTCTAAACAAATGATGTAAAATAAACATTTCTTACTTTTTCCTTAATCTACGGGCTCCAACGAGCATTAAAACCATGGAATCTGAAAATACTCAAAGAACCAATGTTCTTTATTGTGTTAAGGATTGTATTTCCTACATACAAACTTTCCCAAAATATCACCCTAACACATTCAAAAGTGGCTTCCAAGGATCCCTCGGTCAAAATTTTAAACTGAAGGAAAACAATCAGAATGAACTCCTAGACTGTGTACAAACTTTAAAATAACCAATTTTTTTTATAAAAAAGTTATTGCTAAAAATTTGAAAATAGGCTTTCCTTGGACTTCCCACAACGATAGAAATCAAAGGGTTCAAAAGTGCATGGTAGGAATCTCACCGGGGTATTTTCCGTCAAGATCTCATGTACAATCTACCAAAACAAATATACATTTACACTTTAAATGACTACAAATCTTATTTACTTATCGAACAATTATCTAAAATATGGCAGACCTAGAGTGCTCTTACACATCAACAAACGAAAAAGTCCAAATTTCTTCTCATTAACTTTGATAAACATACATTTGTGAACAACTAACAATGGGTAGTGCCTTAATAGTTCTTACATCCATTCCATGACATGGTATGCTCATGGGGTGACCTATCCATAAAATTATCTTTGGTGGGAGTGCCCTCATGTTAGGAAAGGGTGTGTTGCTGATAAAAGGCTGTTATATTGTCCTACTAGGGATCTCTACATGTTAGCATAATGATTTTTTGTGTAGTGGAAGCCACATTGCTTAAGGAGATCTTTGTGCCATTGTAAAAGGTTCATGTTATGCCAGTTCCTAGAGCCATTATTGCAAACAACACCACTCAACTAGAATAGTAAGAGGTCACCTTGTATCATGATGTGTTAGAGACATGTTCTTCAAACAAAAACGTCATGCGTTAGAGACATGTTGAAAAAAGTCAAATTTTGGTTCCTAGTGACCCACATTTTTGTTGATGTGGCCACACTCCTTTACTCCCTTCACTTTCCAAAAACTAGAGAGAGAAAGTGACCTCCTAGGTCCACATCCTACATGTGTCTAAAAAAAACGCCAGAAAAGCCTACTTAAAACTAGCTTCTTGAATGCCCTTGTCCCCTTAACCCTACACAACATTAGCCTTAATCCCTAAAAATTAGGAGTTCTTACAAAGCCCATGCAAAGTCCATATTTCTCCTAATGGAGTAACGCTCACCACCATTCATCAACCACCATTTCCATGCAGCTTGCTCATTTGCCATTGACTGTACAAAATCATTTACAAAAGGACTTTTTTAAAGTCTAAATGCACTCATTTGTTTAATACAATCAATTTATCCTAAACATTGGAGTAGAACGTATGACTTACGTAATGGAAATTGCTAACCACCCCTGTATTGGAAATCAAACCTAAATTCCAATACACTAGATCGAGCATGTAAGCCACACTATGGAGTGGACTATGAGTGCTCTTCCATCTTGCATGAAAACACTTGGCCAAAATTATTTCTTGTTTTGTAGAGGATGGTAGTCGCCAATCCTTCCCTACTACAGACTCTTTTAACTCCTCAAAATTTTTGAGACTCTGTTGGATTGACCACCATGTCATCCAAACTTTGCCCATATTTGGCACCGTTTGATTAAGGTTGGAAATGGTGAACATAACGGTCATGATCACATGGTATGTATCCATTACACTCCTCCACGAAGAAGGTTTGTTTATGGACCCACGTAAACATGTAATTTTCTCTTTCACTTTTTTGATATGCCGAAGCTGCCATCCATCAAAGGCCGTGCAGTTGAAAGTGTCAATCACAATGCACATATTGTATAGGAGTGATTCCAATGTATAAAAGTGCATGTAAAATTGAGTAATCTACACAGTATCTGATTTGCAATGTACTCTTGTCAATCCACATATTGACCACATATGTTGTGAGTAGCATACACATTGCAATGCATTCTCTACTTGGATGTATACATACAACAATGCTATGAATTTTTCAATGCAATTAAAAATATAAATATGAGTTATACTTGTGTGTGATTTGCAAAAAATAAGACACGTCTACTTTCACATGCTACAAAGAATAATCAACTTCTACATTGCAACGATGATATTTATTTGCAAAACACATATGAAAGCAATAATATCTATGATTGGCAATCTCATGCACTAAAAATATTTCATAATACATAATCCACTCCCTATATAAACCAATTCATAAAACAAGGTTATGAAACCTTCAACACAATTACACAATTGAGTACTAATTGTACCCAATCAAGGATTGTAGCCCCCTTATGCATCCAATTCATAAAACAAGGCAATGAAACCTTCAACACAATTACACAATTGACTACTACTTGTACCCAATCAAGGATTGTATCCCCCTTATGCATCCAATTCAATATATAGAAGCTATTTTCACCCAATTAAGGATTATAGTTCTCATAATATGCAATGACAATGTATATCATTTAAACCTATGATGGTGTAAAATGCAAGACTTCAAGGGTTGTTATATACCTAGTACACTAGGATAGGGCATCCGACCCTTGACTATCAACTTGTTATTTAAATATGTTCATCTTCTAAAAACAATTTTGGCCCTTTTATGGACCGGTGGCTTTGTCACAACGAGCATGAATCTCCAAAAATTCAATTGTTATGTCTTCATACCTTTGTTTCGATGAAGGATTTAATTAATTTTAGAAATGATTATCGTGTTAAGAATCATGCTCGGCCCAAAAAAAAGAAACTATGACTCTATACCTTAGGTCAATTCACAAGGAGATAATTGTACTAGGCGCTCAAATACAGTCCACAAGGATTTTCCTAGTCAAAATGTCAAAGTTAGAAGAATTTTTTTTCACTATATACAATTTAGCATGCCGAGAAAACTATGAAGCAGGACGGGTCCGTCGGGAAAATGCATATACCTGGAGGACTTACCGGCTCTATTGGTTTTTGAAGGTCGCCATCAAAATCATGTTAACAATTAACGTGATCACACGTTAACACTAGACTTGTAATGAGCCACAAAACTGGTTGAAGCCACAAAAATGGCTCACATCAGGATTCTAGTAAATGAAAATAACTTTTATATATGACATCAAAATTTCATGAAACTTCTTAATTATGGGTTCAAGATATGAAAAAGGTTTCTAAATACACAATTTACATAAAAAACTCAAAAATAAAAAATTTACTTTTCTAAAATTAGTAAATTTTATGTAAAACTGCACTTCAACACTTAACTTGGAGAAGTAGAATATGTCGGCAGTATTTGTATATGGGTTAAAAAGCTTGGTACATCTATCACATACCTATTGAGGGATTTTTCAAAGAGGTTTGTGCATTCTTAACGATGATTGAATTTACATTCAAAAGAAAATAGAAAATTGTTGTCCATACGCACAAATTAGTTGTAGAAGATGGCAATGGAAAGAAACCTTTAGACCTTCATTTAGCTCTGTAATATTTTTTATCAACCCTAAAACCATTTTTTATTTTGATAATTAGCATAGTGTTAACACTAGAATGGTAACATGACACTTTTATGTCCTTTGACACTTTTGTGTCATGTTAAGTGACCATTTTTGCTTGAATTATTTGAAGAGTATGAAAATGAATTTCTAGGCTCTATATATCCACAAATTTGCTTATGAGCTGAAAAAAACTTGACAATTTTTTGGAATATTGATCTCAACATTAACCTTACTCTTGCATAACATTTTTGAACCTAACTATGTGAAGAAACAGGTCCTATGTTTTGGTTTTTCTCAAAGTTTTGCAACTATACCACTCTAAACTTCATGTTTGTTAGTTTTAGATTGCTAGAGGATAAGCCTTCATAGTTCTAGACATGTTTTGATGCTTCCAGGGAGAACTAAGTGTTAAAATTGAAAGTTATGACCAACTTACAAGAATTGCATAATCCTATTTTTTGGCCAAAATTAGCACTTTTATGATTTTTTTGGTGGCTTTCTTGATATCCAAAGTAAATTTTGATTGTGTAAGTGGAATGTATAACATAAACCTACTCTTCCCTAAGTATGGGGGGACCTAATATGCTATATAGAATAGTATACGAGACATTTTAGAGTAGCAAGTATAAATTTCTCAATATTGCTAGTTTCTTAGGCCAATTGTGTGTATTTTGTAGGTAGTAACCATAGCTAATCATAAACTACAAACTTGGCTAGATATTGAGTAGTTTCTATGGGTTTCTAGAGGTCATAACACTAAACCCAGTTTTTTTATGTTTGCTGTATTTAGCAATTTATCATTGTCCCCAAGGTTCCAATTAGTAAAAGAATCATTATCCTTTTGACATGCTCCATGGATCCTTTTGAATCCAAAGGCCCAAAGGGAACTAAGAAAACATGTATATAGTAGCTGTATGGAGCGTGACTATAGAAACTTTAATGATAGGTCCATAGAATGGCAAAAATGTAACTTTTTTGTACCTTTTTTTTGCCCAAAAAAAATTAATGAGGTAAACTCAACCATAGGTTTTGATCATCAACCAATTGAACTTAACAGGGCATTTTATCTCATGTCCTACAAAAATATCCACTTTTATTTATATACAATCAGCCGTAAGGAATGGCTATTTTGGGCAAAATGCACTAGTCCATCAACTTTGGAGGTTTGTAGTGACCAAGAGACGAGACATTTTATAAGTTTCTCCTTTTTCCCATATGTAGTAGTCCTTGACCTATAAGCTCATGAAAGGATTTTTCAAAATGAGTGGATCTACTATGGTTTTGGATTTTTTTTTTCAAAACCCCGAAAGGACTTTTATGTCATGTTAGGTTACTAGACTAGTGTTAATAATTTTTTTACAAAAGTCTCAAAAATTGTCACGGGAACCGAATAATAGAGATCGACAGCAAAAGATAGAGAAAGAGATCTTTGTATTGATGAATCTTTGTAGAGTTTTGATACAATAGAGGAGCAATTGAATATGGGTGCACTCTGTTGTACGGAGCTCGAACCTCCCGACCACCCCCCAGCTTCAGTTCGCTTGCATGCAACGTCTCACTCGCACTCACACTCTCACTCGCACTTGCACTTGCACTCGCACTCTCACTCGCAATCGCACTCGCAGAAGAGGAGATATGTGAATGATCCCCAAATGCACCACCTCTCGTGCTTTTATCTTCTTTTCCTCGAAAAGCCTGCACGATTTTTGCACCAAGTATACCTGCGAATAATATAAGAACCTGCATCGTAAAGGTTAGATTTCTATCATGACACTTTGCACAGAGTATACACATTGATTTCAACATCGCCTACAAAATAGAAAAGAACATACGTGCAACCAATTCAACATGATAATCAGTAAAAGTATACCTTATCTCCATGTTTACCATGAGGAAACAAATCCACTTCTTGGTTGATAGCAGGGAGAGCTGTATGATGTTGTATGTCTGTCTATCCCTATGTATACTACACTGCTGCTGCCTTCTGTTTGTTTTCATCATAACTTTTACAAACGAACTCAGAACAGAGAAATCCTGGTACTCAAAACGACGGAAATAGGTCTGTTCTACAAGACATCGTGGAGAGAATTGCGAAAAAAGTCTCTGTTTGGCTGAAAACGTAACTCTTAGGTCGCGACTCATAAAAGCTCTATTTTTGGATCTCCACTACTTTTTCAACTTATTTTAAGCCTACCCATGCATTTTAAGCTAAAACACATAAATATAAAACATTGATATTAATAAAAATCTCAATTTTACTGCTCCTAGACAGACTATCTGTTATTCATTAATCTATATCAAATACGTCTTTAGTGTATTATTTTAAAAAAAAGAATATATGTTCTCTCTTAATATCTCAAATGCATTCATATAAGCTCTATTTAATAGACTATTCAACAATCTTTCAAATCGTGCTAGTACATTCTTTTTTTTTATACTTTAAGAACTTCAAAATTTAGTCCTATTACATTCTGCCCTTATCAAAATTAACTCTGTCCTTAGAGTTGGAAGGAGGGAAATTCTCTTTGCAAAACACTAAGATTAACCCATGATGCATCCTCTACTGGATAGTTCTGCTACTTAACCAAAATCCACAATCTCTATTTCTCAGATGTTTAACATGCCTATCTAGCACTATGTCTGGTTCTACAGTCAATGTTCCGTCATCTTTAAACTTAGAGTTGTCCTGTAAAACATGATGCACATTATGAATATACTTTTTCAATAAACTCACATAGAATACATGATGCACTTTAACATGAGAAGGCAGTTCTAATTTGTAAGCTAATGAACCAATGTGCTTCAAAATTTTAAATGGCCCAACAAATTGTGGAGACAATCTTCTATCATTTCCAAGAATCAAATGAGACTTCTCAGGAATAACCTTTAAAAAAAACCATATCACTAGTTTCGTACTCCACGACACGATGTTTCTTGTCATAATACAATTTATGTCTCTTTTGAGCTTCTCTAATATTCCTCCTAATTTTGGCCAACTCGCTATCCATTTTCTCAAGCATCTCACGTGACAGTTCTACCTTATTCCTCGAGTTAAGAAAATGAATAGGTGTGGGATAGTTATAGCCATACATTGCCTCAAACGGAGTCATCCTAATAGATGAATGATATGAACTGTTGTATGCAAATTCAACCAAAGGCAAATATTCATTTCAATTAGATTGGTTTTCATTGACATACATTCGTAACATATCTTCTAAAATACAATTCACTCTCTCCGTTTCCCCATCTGTTTGAGGATGAAAAGCAGTAGACATGCGTAACTGGGTACCTATAGAGTCAAATGGTCTCTCTCCAAAAATGAGAAGTGAATTTAGAATCTCTGTCAGACACTATGCTCTTGGGCATGCCATGCAAACGAAATATCTCTTTCAAAAACAAGTGTGAAATGGTCAATGCAGTATCATTTATTTTTACAGAAAAAAGTGAGCCTGTTTTGTGAGTCTATCTACCACCACAAAGATCGAATCATACCCTCCACGAGTAGTAGGAAGTCTAATGATAAAGTCCATAGATATACACCCCCACTTGTGTAAAGGAATGTCTAAGGGTTGAAGGTCACAAGCATCCTCTTATGTTCAATTTTAACTTGTTGACATTGAAAGCATTCATGCACATAATTCTTAACATCCAATTTCATACGCGACCAAAAGAATGAAGTTTTAATCTTTTCATATGTCTTATTCAATCCAGGATGACCAGAAAAAGGTGAATTATGACACTCATGCAGAATTTGACTCTTAAAAGCAGAATTTGCAGGAATACACAAGCAGTCATAATAATACAGATTTCCCTTATACAAGTGATATCTATTCTCATACATCTCACCAATATTCTCACGCAAGAATTTCAAAATAGGCATATGAAAATAATCATTTTCAACTTCAGCATGTATATCATCAATCAATTGAACCGCACAACAGTCAACAAATTACACATGGGCCTACGACTCAATGCATCTACAACTTCATTTTCTTTTCCATACAAATACTTCAAATCAAAATCATACTCAGTCAGCAATTCAATCCATCTCCTTGTTTGTTGTTTAACATGGCTGAGTAAAATATACTTCAAACTTTGATGATCAGTACCCATTCCAATTCAAGCAAACATGACCCAAAATGTGACGCCAATGTTCAATGCATGAACAACAACAAAGCAAATCTACATGTCATGTGTTGCATAGTTCAATTCACGTCTTAATTTCCTAGACTCATATCACAACCTACTCTTTGTTTCACCTACACACCACATTACCTAACACAACACACATCATCATCACACCAATCTCTTAAAACACAAAAACCCAATTTTTCGCTTTTTAGCCTTCAAGGTCAAAAAGAAAATCCACAGGTAGAAATCACAAAACCCTGTCTTTCTTGGTCAATTCGGTCAAAGGACTTGCTATCTTAGAGAAATATTTAATTTGTGCTCTCTCATATTGTGCTAGACCCATAAAGCTTATTACATCTCTTACTGACATAGTCTTAACTTTATCAAGATCAATGTGAATCCCTCTTTAGAAATCACTCTTCCAAATACACAATCTGATCCTTTGCAAAAGAACACTTACTTGCTTTGGCATACAATTTATGTTCACGCAAAACTTCAAATGTTTTCTTTAAATGCAATGCATGATCTTCTTCATTCTTAGAATACACAAAATATCATTAAAAATACCAGAATGAAGTCATCAAGATACGGGTGAAAAATATTATTCATTAAACACATGAAAGTTGTTGGTGTATTATTCAAACCAAAAGCAAGAACTGTAAATTCATAATGCCCATAACGTGTACGAAAGAAATCTTTGGAATGTCCTCGGCCTTAATGCGGATTTGATGGTAGCCAAAACGAAGATCAATCTTCGAAAATATTGTGGCACCACTCAATTGGCTAAGCAATTCATCTATGTGAGGAAGGGGATATTTGTTCTTAATGGTATGTTTGTATAATCTCCTATCGTCAATGCATAACCTATATGTACCATCCTTTTTCTTTTGGAATAACACAGGACTACCCCAAGGAGATACACTAGGTTTAATGAAACCCTTTTTCAAAAGATCATCAAGTTGTATCTTGAGCTCTTTAAGCTCATCAATATTGAACCTGTATGGAGCCCTTGAATAAGGTGTTGCTCTTGGATATGGATCTATGGCGTGGTCTACCGCTCTAGGCGAAGGTATACCGGGAAGATCGTCCGAAACACATCCTTAAATCATGTAAGAGATCCTCTACAAATTCTGGATTTGTCTCTTTCTATTTATCCCCAGATTCTTCTTTAATCTCATTAGCAAACACAAGCAACGTCTCACATCCTTATCTAAGTCACCTTCTCAATTCCATGGCCAAAACTAGATTTAGAATCTCTTTGTTTCCACGAAGAGTGTGACTTTTCATCATCAAATGATTAAAGATATATTTTCTTTCTTAACAATCAATCAAAATATGATTTTCATCATCTAATTGATACAATGATAACATCATGCATATCAATGTTTATGTTATAGAATATCTCTTTATGCTTCCGACTCTTCAAAGAAAAAAAAAAATTTTCTACTAATCTTTCGTGAACTATTATTTCCATGGTAAGTCCACAAGTCTTTTAACTTCTCGATTAATTTCAAGTTTAATTTTTCAATCACATTAGACGATAAGAAGCAATGAATACTATCCAAATAATTTAAGAAATTCAAATTAATCTAACAAGCACAAGCATAAATTCGTTCTGAGAAGCTTTCAAAAGGTATAAAGAATAAAACATCACAAAGAGAGGTAGATGACTTGCCTTTATCGTTGCATCACAAAAGTCTCCAATGAGGAAGTGTTGTTAAGCATTGTTTTAACTTATAAGGTTTTATTGAGTTTTTGGGTAGGTTCATACCAATTTTAAAATATGCCGGCCGTCCACTTAATAAGTGGGCAGCCACTTAGAAAATAAAGCAACAAAACTAGCCGGCGAATTCTCTCTCCCTATTTCGGGTAGAACAGAAAAAAAAAACGGCCGCGATCTCTACGCGAGCAGCTATTCGTGCCATGGCCAAGGAGCTATAAAAGCACCACATGCCCTCACTGAAAGGGGTTACCAATGTCAGCAAGAGAAGACTCTGCCGCCAGATAACGCAAGAGATCGCGAGACTACGAAGCACGGAAGTCGCTTTTCCCGTGCAAGAGCGACAAGTATCTATTGTGGATTCGCCATACGAATTGTTGTTGCGTGCTTGCGTGTGTTTGCAAGTACTTTATCGCGAAGGAGAAGCGAGAAGGCTTCGGCCTACGCTTGGGAATTCCGGGAACGGAATTCGGAAATTGTCTGTGGAGTCTCGACTCCGAGTACAGACGGAAAAAGGATTGAGAGCTCGTCTCTCGGATTTCCCTTACGGGAAAGAACGACCATCGAGTCAGAGAATTAGAACGGAGGGGTTTTCTCCAGTTCTTGTGCTTGTAAAAAGATTCTCCCTAATAAAGGATTCTCTTTAAGGGGGGGGACCAACCCATCTTCTGGTCCCCAGTACTGTGTCGATCTTCTCACTCTCTATCTGTCTATTTATTTCTCTCTATATATCCTTTGGCTTCAGTATTAAGTGATAAATTCTATTTATCCAAGTATATTTTATATTGTTATGCGCTCCCGTTTGTGACAGTGGTATCAGAGCATGGTCTCCTCTCTTTCTCTGTAAAGGAGGACGACTCTGGGAAGATACGGGAAGAAGCCATGACAAGCCAAGAGAGAAGTAAGCAAGCGGAAACCTAAGTCCTGCGGGAAAAGCTCGCAAAGTTGGGAAATTTTTTTCTCTCTGCAAGAAGTCGACACAAGACTTGGGATTCTCTGAAAAGGCGACAAGAGCATGATGCTCAAGAACCTAGAGAATCTGAGGAGCGGAATGCTCAAGATACTTCACAACCCAGAAGATATCCATGAACGTCAATCCACAACTATAGCCAAGAAATCCCGTCATTCGGGAAGGATATAAAGAAGGTCTTTAGACCTAGGAACACTTCCAGTCAAGTTTGATACTTCTGACGAAAGGGAAGATGCCGGGAAAGCTACCGCTTTAATTCGACAGTTTAAAGTTGCCTTTGCAAACGGCAATTTCTGAAAAAGCGTCGAAGGTGAGGCATGTGACCAAACACCTCAAGGGGATTGCAAGTACTTGGTGGTATACCAAAGCTCTGCAAGGAACTTACAACAAGACTTGGATTCAATTCAAGGCTGAATTTTCCGACAAATTTTTTTCCTCTACGCTTTGAGAAAGGCATCCAAGAAGATTGGGATTGGTTTGCCCAATAGAAATATGAGTGAGTCCAAGCAAGTAGTGGTTCACTCTTGCCAAGGTAGCTCCACTCTTGACCCTCTCTGAGGAAGGAAAGATGAAGAAATTCAACGAAGGACTTTTGCCCGAAGTTTGTAGACGCATCTGCAAGATGCTTTGCAGCAGATAGTGGAGTCAGCAATAAAAGCTAAAAGTGTACACCTTAGTGTACATAGAATACAATCCCCGCAATGGGATCAGAACCATTGAACACAGAAAAAAATGAATTTTTGTTACCTCTCCTCGAAGGATACGTTGCTATCCGGAGAAAGTTTGGAGTAAGGGAATTCAATCTAACTCCTGAGTTTTTTGAATAGAAGACCCTCAAACTTTAAGTGAGAGGGCAGGTCTTTGATCAAAGTTACATCTTTGAGGAAATCATAAAGTGCATGGTGCTTGTTTGCTCTTTTGCACGAGGTATGGTTATGTCTCACCAGGACTACTCACTCTCGAGTGTTTATAAGAGCAGGATCAAATTGAAAGATTGTTTTCTGAAATGAATTGGTTTGCTTAACTAGCCGGGAGGTCAACTATTGATCTGGTATCCAGTAATTCTCGAACAGATTACCTGCTACTGCGGGTAAGAAATTATGAAGGAACCATTCTGAGCTTTCAAGCAAAGAAAAGCTTTCATTAAGCTTGAATACTCTTTAAGCCCACATCCCCTACCCGGTAAGGGAAGATATGGTAGTGCTTTTCGCACAAGTGAAGGAATACTCTCTTTACGAGGGAAGGAACAAGCGACGACTACGACCTGTGCTCGAGGAATCCAAGGATTGAAATCCTATATTATTTGATGAGCGGGTTTTGCTCTAAGATCGAGCCAAGGGATCGTCAAGTTGAGCGTCTTCGCTCTAAGGATCTTACAAAGGGAAGGTAATTTCCCAGGTTCACCGAAACTCTAACACAGCTTAAGAATTATGTACACCTTTGAGTACATGGATAACACACGAAGATGTAGACCTATGCCAAGGAACTGGACGAGAGTTTGTTATACTCTCTTGAGCGCCTTTATGCGCAAGGTTATGTGCAAGGGCAAAGACCTAGATTGATTTCTAGGGGGATTATTCTTCTCGGGATTGAGAAGGTGGAATTGAGCTAACAGATTCTTGGATAAGGAAAACTTCCGATTTGTTGGAAAGACGTGAATGATGAGTTCTTACATGGCTCGTTAGTTTGATGATTGGTGAAGGATATCCTCGAGGTACTAGAGGAAGGACATGAACCGGTAAGGTACGTATTGAATTATTGAATTTTTGAATTTCTGTTTAGTTTAATTTTTAAGTTCTCTTTTGAGAAAGGACCAACTCCAACTCACCATTGAGCAAGATTTAAAATTTTTTTCCAGTTTCTCCCCGGCAGTTCAGTTGGACCTCTACAGTTGAGGACAACTGTTTATAAGTGAGAGGGATGTTGCTAAATTGGCTTTATTTGACAGAAAAATAATTCTGAATGAATTATTGGATTTATAAGTGAGAGGGTTTTCTCGCTTTAAACACCAAGAAAATAATTCTAAATGAGTTATTGGAATTTTAGGTGAGAAGGTTTTTCTCACTGGAGACATCCGAGTACAGAGTATTCCTAGTGCGTCATTGAAAGCAATCACGGGAGCACTGAGAACGGGAATATCTGTAAGGCCACCAAGAACAGGTACTTCTGATGCGTCACATCGGATGAGTGACAGGGAGCATCGGAAAGAAGTATCCGACCATCCGGGAACGGACATCTCTGATGCGTCATAGGATGGGTGACATAGAGCATCGTGAAGGGGATTGTACCGTAAGTTCGGTAGGAAAGGACTAGGTGATGGGTATTCTTGATGTGTCACAAGGTGGGTGACGGGTGCATCGGAAAGGGGATATCCATAGTCGAGAGGAAATCCGAACTGGAAAAGAGGAATACACGTAAAGACGCAAGCACAAGAATAAAGATGGGTTCTGAGAAGCTTTTCTTAAAAAGCGGAAAATTTTAACGAGTTTTCCAAGAAGAGCAAACGCTTTCCCCCGAGGAATCTATGTCGGCATTGCATTTGTGCATGCGGCATCCAGGGACGCCTGGGAAGTGTTGTGAAAAGCATTGTTTTAAACTTATAAGGTTTTATTGAGTTTTTGGGCAGGTTCAGACCAATTTTAAAATATGCCGGCCGTCCACTTAATAAGCCACTTAGAAAATAAAGCAACAAAATCAGCCAGCGAATTCTCTCTCCCTATTTCGGGTAGAACAAAAAAACAAAAAAACAAAAACCGGCCGCGATCTCTACGCGAGCAGCTATTCGTGCCGTGGCCAAGGAGCTATAAAAGCACCACATGCCCTCACTGAAAGGGGTTACCAAAGTCAGCAAGAGAAGACTCTGCCGCCAGATAACGCAAGAGATCGCGAGACTACGAAGCATGAAAGTCGCTTTTCCGCAAGAGCGACAGGTATCTATTGTGGATTCGCCATACGAATTGTTGTTACGTGTTTGCGTGTGTGTTTGCAGGTACTTCATCGCGAAGGAGAAGCGAGAAGGCTTCGGCCTATACTTCGAAATTCCGGGAACGGAATTCGGAAATTGTCTGTGGAGTCTTGACTCCGAGTACAGACGGAAAAAGGATTGAGAGCTCGTCTCTCGGATTTCCCTTACGAGAAGGAACGACCATAGAGTCAGAGAATTAGAACAGAGGGGTTTTCTCCAGTTCTTGTGCTTGTAAAAAGATTCTCCCTAATAAAGGATTCTCTCTAAGGGGGGGGACCAGCCCATCTTTTGGTCCCCAGTACTGTGTCGATCTTCTCACTCTCTATCTCTCTATTTATTTCTCTATATATCCTTTGGCTTCAGTGTTAAGTGATAAATTCTATTTATCCGAGTATATTTTATATTGTTATGCGCTCCCGTTTGTGACAGTGGAGTATACAAATGCATACACTTACCTGGGGGTAGTCTTTACTGGGCTGAGATTTTCTTTGAGAAGAGCAGCAGAGACTAGACTAACTAGAGCTGGTGCGGCTCTTGGAGGAATGGAGAGGATGTGTTCGCAGGTTCAGTTCCAGGAACCTAGGACAAAGTTATGGCTCTTTGATACTTTGGTTGCCTCTACTATGTTATATGGGGTGCAGGTTTGGGGACCTTCTATAGGCCAGGATGGTTGGAGGCGTATGGAGAAGCCCCTGGTATCTACGATCTCTCGATTGATTAGAGACAAGGCTTCCGTACCGCATGATATCATTCGAGCGGAATTAGCTGCCCCCCCTGTGGAGATTGAGGCGCTTACCAGATCAGTCTCCTTTGTACACAATCTCTGGGATACTACCAGTGACAGATATGCCAGGGTGGCTCTAGAGTCCTCTAGACAATTAGCTCTTAATGGGGATACATCATGCTAGTATGCACAGATGGCATCATGGTTTCAAACACATGGTTTCACCATGGACAGGTTGCCTCCTTTTCAATACTCTCCACAGGCACCCTTGAGGTCTCTGACACGGGTAGAGATTAATAGACTTATTCATCAGGATCTGATCCAGCTGGACACGAGAAGGACATGGATAGAGCCATTACAGGAGTTGGGCACAAAGATGGTTTTCTATAGAGAGCATCTTCTCCACCTCACGGGGGATGGGTTTGTGATTCGACCTAGCTATATGGACACGCATCTCTCTCATTGTTTCCGTTGTGCCATTGGCCAGATATGCACGTCCTCACATCAGCTCGAGATTGAGACCGGCAGATTCAGAGGGACACCAGCAGATAGCAGGATATGCCGCTTATGCCATCTAGAGCCAGAGACAGAAGTACATTACATATGTCATTGCACAGTGTACTATGAGATACGAGGCCGTTTTCATTGTCTATTCAGAGAAGGTTTTGGGCCTCTATCTAGGGTCATGAGTTATGAGGATCAAAGATGTCTTGGGCTATATCTACTTGAGTTACACAGGCATAGAGAAACTTTACTAAGGAGAGCTGAAGAGAGACAACCCCAGAGACAGATCACAGATGTCTTTACACTAGATATTGTACACCCAGAAGAACAGACAGAGGAGCAGCCAACAGTGGAGAGGTCTACCCGCACTACTGGCATTCTCATAGACCGAGCATTGGAGCTAGGGAGATCTAGAAGACCGATGGAGAAGAGGAGCTACACAGTTTCGAAGGAGGCTACAACAAAGGATTAGAGCCATACTCTTTCGTCGTCCAGAGTGCAGATGAAGATGGATCTCTACTCCCTCCCATATTGTCTTCATAGTTTAGGATCCCGCAGTATTTATATTTTGTTATCCTAGTTTAACTTATTTTGTTAATCTGACTTTGTATCAGATACACCGCATTGTAACTTTCTGGTCTCATAGGTCACTTTGGCCTTTTGAAGACGTTAATATAACATTTCATCTCTCTCTCTCTCTCTCTCTCTCTCTCTCTCTCCTCTCTCTCTCTCTCTCTCTCTCTCTCTCTCTCTCTCAGGTTTGAGGGACACGGTTTTGACATGGAGAGCCTACCACCATTCCAGTACGACCCCCACTCACCATCTGTTCACCTCTCTCGCAGTGAGAGGAACTTGGTATTGAGACAGGATCTGTGGCAGCTATACACCAGGAGAGTCTGGGAGTCACCTGGCTTGGGGACGAGGATATCAGATTACAGAGACCAGTTTCTCACCATATTGTCTGGGGGGTTCATACAGAGACCACGCTATATGGACACATATATGCCACATAGCTCACGGGTGGCGATTGGTCAGCTGAGAGTGGCTTCACACAGGTTAGAGATTGAGATCGGGAGACATACTGGTGTTCCCAGGGAGGAGCGAGTCTGCAGAGCCTGCACAGAGGAGGTGGAGAGTGAGGAGCACTTCGTATGTAGATGCAGAGCATACACTGAGATCAGAGGCAGGTATGAGGCCTTATTGAGAGGACAGCCCACTCTCCGAGAGATCATGGACTCTCGAGATCAGAGACAGCTCGGACGCTTCTTACTAGAGATACAGAGCCATCGGGACACACTACTACAGCCACGCACAGCTACACAGACAGAGGGGAGACGGTCGCAGCTCACAGACTTCTTTCAGAGGATTGCCGCCCCTCCCTCACCAGACACTCAGAGGGGAGTGACACTCCCACAGGCGGAGGTGAGCCGAGCTAGCCGACGACCACGAGTCACAGGCTACAGGGGCGCGAGCTCCCACCACCGACAGATCGAGGAGATCCGAGCCCGGGAGCGCCGTGCCACTGAGGAGCGAGTAGCTCAGATGAGGCCGACCGACAGCTTTCATCGGGTAGCCTTGCACCAGCCCGCCCATGTACCACATCTTACATCCCCCCATTTGTACAGGATGGAGCTAGATAGCTTGATGCATTCTCATTCTCATGATTGTACTACCTTGAGCATATAGACATGCATATACCCCTAGAGATAGAGCTCCATCCCTCCTCAGATACTCCCTACCTACATTCAGTTCAGTTTTGTATCAGTTTTGTTTCATTTGTCTTTCGATAGACGGATGACATACACACATGTACATTTGATTTGTCTCATAGGCCGATTTCGGCCTGACATAGACGTTAAAAATCTTTCTTTCTTTCTTTCTTTCTTTCTCTCTCTCTCTCTCTCTCTCTCTCTCTCTCTCTCTCTCTCTCTCTCTCTCTCTCTGTGGGTAATGCCATCACTTTGTGACATACTCTCTGGTACCCAAAGCAAAAAAAGTAGTCCTAAACAGGCTGCAACAACTAGTAACTAGCTCTGGAGCCACCTCTAAAAGGAACATTGTCTGAAGCCACATCCATGTCATTATGATCAATCGTATGAAGCCAACACACCTTCCACGTGCTTTTTTAGGATGCCAGCTGAAAGAAAAAAGGTCTTAAAAGATTTGTGAGTTTATCTTGAAAAATTGCGCCAAAACATTTTGGCCGTTTTGAAGATTCAGGGTTTCAAGTGGGCAAAATGAAGTCTTATGTCACCATATCTTGCATGAGAGTATCAAAAGAAAGATTGATGATGCACGAAGGGAGAAAAGAGCCATTGTTTCAATTGAAACATTCATGCTAAGGATATGAGAGATTTCAGACACAGAGAACTCCTACTTGATACTTCTACGCCGCTTACAGCAGAGAGGCTTTGGTGCAGCCTCCACTACTGTTGTTTGGATATAAGCCGCTTGCAGCTGGACAAGCTCTGCCCGCCCCTCTTCATGCCCCCCTTCCTTCCCTGCCTCTTTCTCTCCCTCTCTATCTCTTTCTGACCCACAGACAGCACATCCTACCAAAAATATTGCAAACATGCGAACTCATACCTGCAAAAGTTCTGGCCTTCGTCCACCTGCTAGGCCTTGGACAAAGTGACACAAATATACAACCCCAGCGTTTGTGAGATCCTGCCATCAAAGAGAAAAGGAACTCAATCCTTGCCTACATTCCTTCCCAACAGGTTAAAAAAACAAACATCAAGCAAAAACAGTATTGACCTGCTTCCCTTCAATTGTATCAATCTTGGATCCCTGAAAGTACATATATAACAAATAAATATATAGCATAAGAGGTAAGTTCCTTTCCACCACTCTTGCAGGACAAATTACAATCAAGTGTGTAGAAGACAAACCAAGCCCTCGACAAGTTGTTGAACATTTTCAATGTCTATACCCATCTGTGCCAAATTTTCACGAACCTCGCTGACCTGATTACAAATTGACAGTTTCAGTAAAAGACTTAATGCAGAAATACAAATAAGATGCAGAGTAAATGGACACCTCAAACTTAATAGCCCCAGTCACAGCCTTCTGTTCATCCAGTTTGTCATTCAGCTTTTCCATGCGCTGTGTCAGATGTTTCTTTGCAGCCTGCAACATATAGACCACCTTACACTTTCACAGTGTTCCCTAATACAAACTAACACATAATTAAAATTAGAAAAGAGCACCCACGTACATATAGACCACCTGACACTTTCACAGTGTTCCTTAATACATAAACTAAAGTTAGAAAAGAGCACCACGTACAGCAACTGCTGCAGAAACTTGTTCGAGCTGTTTTGTGAAGCTAGACACTGCATTGGCCATGTTCCGCTTGGTAACGTACATGATATCAGATAAGGACCAACCCTGTCTCATGCAAACACTGCTACTAATGTCCCTTACACGTGAGTCGAGAGATAAACATGACTTGGTTCAGATTGTCTTTCATTACCTTCCACCACATGTAGCAATAACCAGCTGCACCTACCACTGCTATAGGAATTATATATGAAGAGAGGTTCACTGAAAATCCAGATATTGAATAATCATCAGAACTGTTATGCCACAAATATTCCTAGATGCTCATTTTCAACTTGAATCAAAATATTCAAGTCATAATATACCATCACTAAAGTCACACCAAGCTACATATAGAATATTCCATGAGCCTTCCTACCTTTCAAGCCATTGCAAAGACGCCACACAAATCACACAAGAAAATTAAAGCTCAATAATTCAAAACGTATTTATGAATGACGAAAATCTTACTGTTCTGATCAGACCCATTGACGACAGTGATCTGTCTTCCACCGTACAACTGTCTGACTTCATGAGCTAATCGTGAAATCTGGCAAAACCATTTTCTTAGACAGTCATTAAAGGCAAAAAAACACACAAACAAATAAATCAAGTCTAAGTGTAGAGTTTTCATAATTACAAGCATAGAACCTGCCACCTCCATAAAGTCTACACAGTTTCATTGATTGGAATTGAAAAGCGTAGGGTCCGGAGTCTTTAAGATAAGACCTTTTACTTGGCTATTATACTTTCTTGCCCCAGCTTAGCTCCTCAAACATTTCCAAACAAAATCAGCTCATTTATTGAAGCTGATGTAAGAAGCCCTCCAATAGGGCAAGAGCCAACACACGGCAAGTGAAAGATTATTGATAATGCTAACATCTAACAGCACAAGGTCTTGCATGCTTACCATCCTCTTTAACAGACCATCCCATCACACATGCCATCTCCAAACAAAGTCTTCACTTATCTTGTTTTGCTTCTTAAATGGATTTAATGAAGTGCAATGAACCCTGATCTTGCTCCAGTTCCATCTCTGCATTGCTAGTGAAAATCAAAATGGTGGCATGAACTTCCAATTGACTCTCCTGACCATGAGGCAATGCCATGGTTACTCTTTTCAGTTTAACTTATGAGCATTACAACAATTACAGTAGGTGTAAAAAGGTATAACCTTGACCATTTCTCCTTCCTAAACGCTAATCGTGTAATGAAATATTAAAATGTCATGCAAATTTCAACATAGCTGCACAATAATTTGCATGCAACTCCTATAAGTAGGCCTTTTAGACCGTAAGACTCTGTGTGAATTTTAACCATGCAAGATTCTCCCAATATATCAAAGCATGGTTGCAAAGAATGGAGCTTGCACCTTTGATTACCATATTTGGTGCTTCCACCGAGTTCTTTTGCTCCAAGTCCAAGCACAAGCCTATTTTTGGGATTGTGTTTTCTGCTTTCCAAGCTAATTCAAGCATGCCCTTATTTCCCTACTATTTTGAATTATACTTTGTTTTCTAGCTCCTGAATCAAAGCACATAACACTGCTATTGATCCTATGGAATTTTTAAGGATATTGTCCATAAACTTCAACTGCTTATCTTTGAACAAGCAACAGCTGCCTCTTTCTATTATCAACGCAGACTTTTATGAGTCTCTCACATCCTGTGCAGCTTCTTCACACAACGAAACAATTATGGGTAAAATCATACTTTGAAATGGCATGCTATTCTGCTAGTCAAGAAGACATCTCTTGATATGTGATTATTCCTTCTATCTAATAATGAACTTCTTCTGTAGAACACAATCGCCTTTTAACTTTTTTTACACATTTATTTGAATACATACACTTTCAGTATACAATGGTGTTCAAAGATGTGGAATTTCCATGCAAGTAGAACATCTATTCAACTTTGAATTAACCATGTCATCTGGTCCATGATGCAGAAGACCATCAAATGCTTTTAAGGGTGGGCCAAAGAATCTTTTCTACTTGGTTAGTCTCACTGAACACAATGTGGAAAAGAAAGCTGAATTGACTTTCACCTACAAGTGCAGGGAAACATTGTTTTCACCGTGTTAAAAACTTGACGACGACCACGTATGTTGTTAAAAGTCCCAAATACAAAATCTAACCCTTCAAGATGCAAAATCTTTATTGCTACGGTTTGAATTCAATGATAGGAAACTCACCACATACATTACACAAATAATCTAGAAATTTCAGATGGATGCTATACCGAGAAGGAAAAGAAAAAGAAGCAATAAAGCAAACAAACCTGAGCTTGAATGGCAGCATTATCACTACTCTGGCCAGCCTCACCATTTTCAAACTTGAATAAAGCTTCCTGCATTTAAATGATTAAATTCACAATAAATAAATCTCCTGCTATTGGAGAAAATGAAAATAGAACTGAGAATTCCATTGACCTTTCTAAAATCCTAGGAGAAATGAATGTGGATTCAAATTGAAGAAGACCAACCAGATTATGCCATTATGAGAAACTAATTTACATCTAAAGTTTCCAACATTCAGACAAAACAATGCAGGTGCATTTCCAACCGAAGGGTCAAGCAAGTATTCTGATCTAAGCCCGAATAAGAAAAGAACTTGCATGGTATATACCTGTATATTCGTGATTATGTCTGATAGGCCTGTTTTTCCAAAGACCATAGGTCCAGCCATACCTGAGCCCAAGTCATTTTAAACAAAATTGTTCAGCAGGAATACAGTCCAAAATTCCAGAGTATCCTTTTAAACAGAACCTTTCAGCAGTAGGATATAAAGACAAGAATGTTGGTACTAACTTCCAAAATAATGTATACATGTGATTAACACAGACACTGGTGAAGAAATTGTTTACTTTCAAACACTTCATGTATAAACAAATGGCTAATATGGATGGACAACTTTGAATAATGCAAGAGAATATGAACCGAGTCTCTTTTTATGAAGTTGCAAACAATATTTTGACTAAATGCGCATAGTATACGATGGTAAACTCAGATCACCTTTTGATCTTTCCCATTTTTAATTATTTTTGTACATTTAGGTGTATAATCTCCTTCATCTGAAAGTTGTTTACAATAGGCAGCATAAGACGCAATGAAGACAAGAACTAGCCTCCAATCGGGTGGACACTTCGACTCCGATCTGGCTGGACTCTGATAAGATCCTCTAACGCTAGAGAACACCTACAATGCCACATGCATGAACAAGGCAATTGTGGAGAAGAGAGATCATTGAGGTAGAAAGAGACACGACATTTGAGAATGTGTGTGTGTGAGAGAGAGAGAGAGAGAGACCTCCGTGTGGTGGGCCCTAGACACAATGGATTGGCCACTGTGACGAATGGCTCCAAAATTTAAGCAACCATCGTACTTTTACCTACGGTGATCGCTTAAGGTTTACAAAACGCCTCTCCTTCTGTCACATTTCCGCTTCTGGATGTGCCGTCTATCATCCTACTATGGCTCCCCACCTCGAGCAACCACCGTCCTTTTACATACGGTGGTAGCTTAAGGTTTACAGAACCCCTCTCCTCTTCCGTCACATTCCCACTTCCGGAGGTGCCGCCTATCATCCATCAATATGAAGCCTATCAAGACCGTTGTCTCTGCTTGGAGAAGGTTGCTTGTGCGACCTCACCTCCCACACTAGCCGTCCTCCTGATGCTGCAGACCCCTTGGTAGTTGTTCGGGCGTTTCTCCCTCTGTTGGTCCAACTCCTTCGTCGGTGAACTTGTTTCGTGTTTGTTTTCTTTTTGCTCCTTTTTTGTTTCTTTCTTTTCTCTTCTTTCCTTGTTTCTTGGTTGTTCTCGATTGTATCTTTCTGTGTGTGTGTGTGTGTGTGTGTGTGTGCGCGCGTGCACGCGAGAAATGAAATGAAATGATATATTAACGTCTACAAAAGGCCAAAATGACCTATGAGACCAACTGATTACAATGATGAGTCTAGTACCAAGTCTGGGTACAAACAAAGAAAACTACAAAGAAAGAATTGAGATAGGAGTGCTACCGACTCCTATGGGTGGCTGGTAGGCTGAGCAATGGTATCATGCCAAAAAGGTACAAAATGGGGATAAGTGTCACCATGGTATAATAAAGCAATAGCATGGCGCCTATCCTCGTCGACACTCTAGGTGTCGTGCTAGAATCTTGTGGATCCTCTGCCGCAATCTCCGTCGGTGCTGCGTGGCTCCCCTCAGTCGCGGTCGTCTCGATCTCCCCAACTCTATAGCTCGGTCAATGAGAGAACCGTTGGTGTGTGTATGGGTGGGAACCGAGCTCTGTGATGGTGGTGTCCCCTCTGCTTCTGTGGTACTCAGACTGAAGAAATCTGAGATGCGTCTTTGGGACTGTCTCTGTCTTTGCCCTCTCAATAGAGCGTCTCTATGTCTCTGTATCTCAAGTAGAAATAATCCGAGACACCTCTGATCCTGATATCTCATGACTCTATCTAACGAGTCAAAACCATCTCTGAATAAACAATGAAAGCGTCCCCGTATCTCATAGTAGACTGTGCAGTGACATATGTAGTGAAACTCTGTCTCTGGCTCTGCATGGCATAACTGACAAATCCTACTGTCTGCTGGTACGCCTCTGAATCTACCTGTCTCAATCCCAAGCTGGTGTGAAGATGTGCGAATCTGGCCTATGGCACATCGTAACCCATGAGAGAGAGAGAGAGAGAGAGAGAGAGAGAGAGAGAGAGAGAGAGCTTTTTTAACCTCTATGTGAGGCCAAAGTCGGCCTATGAAACCAATCAAATATACATGTGTCAATCCTCATCTGATATGGCTGCAAGCTTAGTTTCCAAGAGCGCATCATCACAATCCTTGAGAAAGAAAATGCCTTGCATCCTGTCCTTCCACTAATCAAAGCCACTGTCATCAAACCTCTTGATTTCAAGAAGGGCTTCAGTGTTACTATTGCTAGAAGTATTAGTAGCCATATTTCAGCAATGCACCGAAGATACAAATGTTGCAATTTATGACAGTAAACAACCAGGTGAATATTCAGCCAAATGCAGCCCAACTTCCCAGCAAAATAGAGAGCAAGGATCACTACCGCTGTATACCTAATTCATGTACAGCAGTGAAAGTAATGACTTTCAACAGTGTAGCTGCAATTTCAGCCTACATAACATGCATACATCACGGTCGAGTGACTCCCACTTCAGCAATATCACCAAAAATACTTCTGCAACAATCCCACATCTGCTACTGATCTCTAGAACAGTTGCAACATGAGTATTCAACAATATATTCACAAATAAGAGAAAATTCCACAACTTGCAACACAAAATTTGCTTCAATAATACCCCCAATGTGCACTACATGCATCAATTTTGTCGAAATCCACAAACTTCAGCAGAAACCCCAAATTTTTACTGAAAAATATACCCCAATTGCATTAATACATGGTCCCAAGAGCAAAATACGGGTAAAATTTCAACAGATTTTGCAAAAGCCCCAAATTTCTCGGGTTCAAATGTGCAGGAATGTCAATGAATTCAACTCAACTAAGTGAAATTTCACTGACACACGAAAATTTCCAAAGTTTTCGAAGCTTCTGTGCACTAAATCTACACTTTTTCATGCAAATGTTGATGTTGTGTATTGTATTTACATGTCACGTCAAGTCCACGCCCAAAATCATATCACATCCTGAGAGAGGAGACACAACAAATCTTCTACGGAAGGAAGCTTGCTGAACAGTGAATAACACATCAAGGCACCCTTGTGTAATGAAAGAGTCCATATCAAAAGCGAAGCCCGACACCTCGAGAGGAGTTGTCTGGCTAACCTCCAAGCGGGCTCTTTCTACAAGAGAGTCACCAATCACATCATGCATACTGCTTGAATCAAACAATATGACAAAACGTTGACCCTTCACATGACCATAACATTTTAAGAGAGACTCATCAATGTGTGTGTCAGAGACATGTGGAGTTCACTAAAGTGCTTGTGGTAGTTGTTGGTGCTTTGGGTTCTTTAGGTGGTGCTATCTTAGGACATGCCTTCTTTATATGACACTTATAACAACAACCTTCCTTCGCATAAATATACCTAGATGAATCCAAGATAAGCCCAGATTCACCCTTGAAGGAAAGTGCAAGGTATAGACCCATGGTAGTCACCCACAAGACAATATAACTATCAGCTCCATCATGCATAGTATTGACTAAATACCACGACATCCCCACTAACGTCGTCAGTGCCCAATAGTGGGTGTAGAACTAGGTACAAACATATGCTCCCCAACACAACACACACCACACGCACACACACATGAGCATACATCAACACAAAGTTCAGCATACTGAGTTTCTGTCATGACTCCGGAGATCAAGGACAGACTCAGCCAGAATGAAACCTAGCACTAAAAGAAGCATTAAATCGAAAAAATTAGCACGAAAATGAGGTAGCTGATAGGGAATACGCACCACAAAAGATAGAAAGAATAAGCACAATATCAATTGGGTCGTAACTCGGACGAAAACTTCACAATGTGAAGTCTGCATGTCCGCTATACGACTAAAAAATATACCTAGATGAATCCAAGATAAGCCTAGATTCACCCTTGAAGGAAAGTGCACGGTATAGACCCATGGTAGTCACCCACAAGACAATATAACCATCAGCTCCATCATGCATAGTATTGACTAAATACCACGACATCCCCACTAACGTCGTCAGTGCCCAATAGTGGGTGTAGAACTAGGTACAAACATATGCTCCCCAACACAACACACATTACACGCACACACACATGAGCATACATCAACACAAAGTTCAGCGTTGTTCTTCTGGAGTTATGTATCCTCCTATGATTCCTTGTGCAGTTTTTTCATTTGGGGTTAGCTTAGGTTTGGCAGGTGTTTTTGCTTTACCATTAGATCCGTTTTGAGAGTTCTTTTCCTAAGGATTAAAAAAAGATGGGCTAGAAGAATTGCCATTCTTACCGTTCTTACCATTCTGTGGGTTTTGAGGATTCTGAGAGGTACTGTGAGAAGACTTGTTCTCCTTAGGCTTTCCTTTGTTGTGCTTCATCTCCTGTGCGAGAGAAATCGCTACTGCCTTGTTGAGATCTATTGGGTCGAGGACTTCGACATCGAACTTGAGATACTCGTCCAACCCGAAAAGGAATGCCTCTTTGCGCTCTTCATCCAATTTGCGTAATCGGGTGCCGAGCTGCAAAACACGGTTAGAAAAAGACATAACTGGAGTACCATTTTGCTTGAGGTTACGCCAATCTTCTTTCAACCGCGCTAGGTACCAAGGTGGCATGAACCGCACTTTGAGCTTGTCTTGGAAGTAGGCCCCATTGAAAGAAAGAGGCACGCCTTCCTCGGCTTCCTCTAGGTGCGCGGCCAACTGTGCCTCTTGCCACACTTGATACTAGTCCTAAGCTAAGACTCATGCTAGACTATAGCAGAAGCATGTCCACGTAGCGCAAGTGAAGTGCGTACGTAACATCGAGTCCATAATCAGCACAATAAGAGGAACCTTCCACCTTCCTTCTACGATCATGAAGGTGTTTTTCTAGTGGGATTATACCTTTATAAGTTCAGAATAGTCTGAACTCCTGAATTATAAGAGGGAATAAAGCATTCATAAAACTATAAAAGCAAGGGATACAAGAAAAGACAAGGGGGAAAAAAACTAAATCACTTTATTTGCTACGAAACAAAACTAGAATCTAGATAAAACAAAACATTATTAACTTAAAAATGTTTTTAGAAAAGGCGTGCGCAAAATAAGTTGACGGAGCTTACTTGGCTAAAACTTAAAACAAGTACTCAACTTTAAACAAAAAAGGATAAGACATTTTAAAAATTTAATCCTAGAAATCAAACTTCACACAACAACTTCTAAAGAAACAAATTCTTAAGTCCTAACGTAAGCTAAATACGAAATCGAAAAATGAATACTACTACAAACCTACAAAGAGCAAAGATCCAAACTTGACAATATGTGACCTCAACTTCGTTGCTTGTCCTAAAGACTCCTCAAACTTTACTACAAAACTAGAAATTCCTTTCTCTATGGCTTTGAGAAGGCAAGAGTCATTCGAGGAAGGGAACCTTTTGAGAAAAGGTCATTCAAGGAATCCCGAAGGAAGAATAGAACAATCAGCAGTAACTACATGACCCAAAGCTCCATTTACGTAAGAAGAAAAGGTAGACTTTTTGTCATAAAGTTTTTATATATTTGAAAGCTACGACGGATGGTTCCATACCTTTCTCACACAAGGAGGGAGAGCATCCAAAGCTTCTTGAGATCTCAAAATAGAGCTTAATCCAATCTTGTCCAAGTCAAGGGAGGTAAAGATAGTTATCAATAAATCTTCTTTCCAACCAAGGGATTTTTCAGACTAATACACTTGGACTTCAGAAATTTTTATAGTGGGATTATGACGAGTGTTGGTATAGCAAACTCTACTAGCGAAAATACTAGTCTTGTTGGATTAACTAACACATAACACTTAGTAGGTCTATGACAGCTGAGTTGACAATCTCACATTGTCCATCTGTCAAAATCGTGTAGTATCCCATCTCCCAAAATCCTGTCACTAACTATAGACTGAAAAATCGTGATACTTGAAAATATTGGACACAAAAAGTCTGGTCATCTTCTCTAATATAATCTTCTTCCTCATTGGAATAGTGTATTTGCTTGTTGAGCCTATTCACAATAGTTCAAACGTCGTCATTCCCTAAGTGAGCCCTCGAAAAGTTGAAGATAAAATTCATACTTACTCTCTCCTAAACTCCAATTAGTTAGAACAGGTAAAGGCTGAACAAATTCCATGTCTTCGATCATCGTACAATTTTTTTCTGATGCGTACCAGAAGTCATCACCTGTTATTTCAAGCTTAGTTTGTCTAAAGTTTCAATGTTATAAAGGGATTCAAGTGTTGCAAAATTTGGCGGTTCACAAGTAAATTGTTTTCCGATGTGGTTACAAGTTAATTCTAATCAATGACGTGATTACTTAAGAAGTTTGATATGACCTAAGCTTTGAGATTGTCCAGACTTTGAAGGATAATTCCTCCTTCACAAAAATACATTATCATGGCAAACTCTATTGATTTCTGATGCCTAGTTGCATAACTAATTAGCATGCAGAAGGATCCCAAAGGAGTCTTTCAGCTCAAAATTCCTCTTCAAGCACAACAAAAAATGCAAAAAGAACTGGAAGATCATCTCCCCCTCCTGTCAACACACAAAAGACCAAATGACTAATGCAAACTCACTCTTTTCTGATCTTGAGTCATGTTATAAAGCTAAAATTCTATTATTGTTAAGACTACGTTATCCAGAGGAAGGAAACAACCCAATCAGGGCTCTGCAATTTGAATCACTTCAATACGAAAAATATGCTTACCTGCTCCCAACATAAGAATAATAACTTTTGTAGGTGCAATCCCAGTTTGCAGGACCATTGCCATAGTTGAAGACCCAATACTACAAATAATAAAAGGAAAGGTGAACTCATTAGAAATTATTCAAACTTTACTACTAAAAAAAAAGAGCAAGGACAGAACCACATAAATAATTGTCTAACATAATTAGACAGTCGAAATGTGAAAGCTCTCTCTCTCTCTCTCTCTCTCTCTCTCTCTCATATCCCTAGTACTAGTGCTCCACCCATCCCCATAGATTTCATCACCCACCAGACGTCCTTCTATTTTTTATTTTGTACCAATGTGAACTATTTTGTCTTTTCCTATAGACAGAAGACATGCACACATGTATACTTGATTTGTCTCATAGGCCGATTTCGGCCTCACATAAGATGTTAATAAGATTTCAAAGATAGAGGTGCTCAGCTTGCAGGGACGTGAATTCCGTTGCTATTATATGCTGATGATATTGTGCTGATCTCAGATTCTCCAGAGGGGACGCAACGTCATTTTGCACAGGACAGTGTATTGTCTATGAACCTTGGTAAGACCAAGGTGATGGTGTTTAACAATACGGCGCAGTGGGTAAGGAGGCCCGCCCCCGCTTTTACATACGGTCGAGAGACTGTGGAGTATGCAGATGCATATACTTATCTTGGGGCGGTTTGCAGTGGTCGAGTATTTTCCCTAAGGCGTGCAGCAGATACCAGATTGACCAAAGCCTATGCAGCACTGGGGAGACTTAAGAGGATATGTTCGCAGGTTTAGTTTAGGAACCTCGAACAAAGCTTTTGCTCTTTGACACTTTGGTCACTTCAGCCATGTTGTACGCAGTGGAGATATGGGGCCCCTCGGTTGATCATCATAGCAGAGCTAGTAATACCGATGGATGGAGATGTATGGAGAGGCCCTTGGTGTCTATGATTTCTTGGATGATTAGGGCCAAGGCCTCAGTACCACATGACATTGTTAGGGCGGAGCTCGCTGCTCCGCCATTGGTAGTGGAGGCACTCACTCGATCAGTTTCATTTATGCATGGCACCTAGGCTCTCCCTAGAGACAGATATGCTCGATTAGCACTAGAGTCTTCACGACAGCTGGCATTGCAGGGAGATAGATAGATTTGTTGGTATGCAGAGATGGCATCTTGGTTTCAGTTACATGGCTTTGGTATGGATTGGCTACCCCCATTTCAGTACTCTCTAGATGCACCCTCCATCTCCCTCACTAGGGCAGAGATTACCAGGCTCATCAGACAGGACTTGATTCAGTTGGATACGAAGAGGACATGGATACAGCCTACACATGAGTTGGGTACGAAGATGGATTTCTATAGACAGCATCTTCTCCAGCTTACGGAGGATGGTTCTATGATCAGACCAAGATACATGGATACTCAACTATCCCACGGGATACGATGTGCTATTGGTCAGATACGCACATCCTCACATCAGCCAGAGATCGAGACAGGCAGATTTAGAGTAGTAGCCGAGTCAAGGATTTGTCAGGTGTGCCAGATAGAGCCCGAGACAGAGCTACATTACATATGTCACTGCCCAGTATACTATGAGATACAAGGCTGCTTTCACTCTATTCCGAGAGGGTTTTGGACCACCTTCTAGAGTCATGAGATATCAAGATCAGAGATGCCTCGGATTATACTTACTAGATATTTGCGACACAGAGAGGACCTCTTGAAGAGGGGCATAATGAGAGAGATCCAACGACAACGGCAGATTACAGATTTCTTTTGTCACAGATAGGGGAGTTCGAGCAGCCCCCACAGCATAGCAGCACCAGAGGCACCAAAGGCATACTGCTTGATCGAGCGATAGAGTTCGGGCGGTCCCGTCGCCCACGAATGAGGGGGCCCTCTCGACATCAACACAGATTGCGATAGAGGATCCATACCATACTTGTTAGACTTACACCACTTTGCTGCTTCACAGATCTAGGGCATACTTGTATGGCTAGTATGTCTCTGGGCTGGCCACCCATGGTCTAGGTTGCTCCTAGTTCGGCCGCCCGAGTTTGGGGCCGCCCTCCCACCTTCGGCCTCCCACCTTTGTCCGGGCGCCGTCCTCATATATTTCCATATATCATTTTTTTGTTGGGTCGTGGGGTTTTTTTTATCAGGCCTTGCACCTATTTATGGGGCAAGGGGGGTACCCACTTCCACATCTCATCTCACAGAGATCATATTGATTGTATTGAGGGTCTTTTGCTGTGGTAGTCATGGGGGGCTGATCGCCCTCTCTTCAACATCTCTCTCTCTCTCTCTCTCTCTCTCTCTCTCTCTCTCTCTCTCTCTCTCTCTCTCTCTCTTTATGGAGAAATCAGGGCTGTATATTACTGAGTACAATATAATCCCCAACGGATGCCAAAATAGCCTATCACGTGGGGTGTTCAAGCTGAAGGTAAGGGTGAGAGCCACTATAGTGACAACTCAACTAGAACAATCTCATGGTGGTCTGTGTGATGAGTGGAGGAGAAACCACTGAGGGGGGGCATAATGCCATGTAATCTGGCCACCTATAAGTGTGAAGAAGAGTGGAGAACGGGCCCAACGCCGAAGGAAGGCAAATCGTCGAGCCTCGGTTGCTCTAGATGTACCTGAGGAAGAATCCCACTGCCAAATCAGGGTGTGAATGATGTCCAGCCAAATGGCAGTGAGGGTATCCTGAAGGAGCTGTGGAGCCGCACTGAGAATGTGAAGACAACGAGCTTTCCAAACATTCCCCCTGCCAAGCGATCTGTGGTAACATAGCCAAAGTCCCTCGCCGATAACCAGTC
The DNA here is from genome assembly GCF_014529385.1 of Adiantum capillus-veneris. NCBI lineage: Eukaryota > Viridiplantae > Streptophyta > Polypodiopsida > Polypodiales > Pteridaceae > Adiantum > Adiantum capillus-veneris. The sequence goes on from NC_140938.1 coordinate 143,483,385, forward strand.
GAGGTAAGCATAAGAGCTGGATCTGGGTCTGAGCCCTCGTAGAAAAGATGCGGTTCGGGCATCGGCATCAACCATGAGACAGAGCCCCAAGTGAGAAATCCATGTTGAACACCGGCTCTGCTAAGTAAAAAGCAAACTGCTAGCCACACTATATGAGAAGAGGAGCATGACCAAAGACAGTGTGCAGGTGACTCATGTAGTCGCGAAGGACATCGAGTGCATAACGGATCATGACCCATAGTAGCCAGCCAAGTCCCAACTGGAAGTCCTGCATGTGCAATCATCCACATGAAAAAAGAAATACGACGAGCCGCATGTAAATCCCAGATGGCTGACCAAAAATGCTGTAGATAGGCATGGGAGAGACCTGAATGTAACCAAAAACGCATACGAGTGGGCTGCTCTGGGTGCTGTCTCATCAATGCTAATCTTCCAATTCTGACAGTGTACTCAAAGAATGATACAGGTGCACCGGTGGGGTTAGAGTGAGGCCAATGCCACTCTCCTAGGTCCCAATAAAGCTGAGATAGGGCACGACCCTCCCACACCCAAAGCCTCCAAAGGGCGGCATCAGCAGAAGCGAAACGAGGGTCAACACAACGACGCTTCCCGCGAGAGCCAACTACTCGTATGGCCTCCCATCGAGCGCCAGGGTAGACAAGGTGCGGAGAGGTGGTATCATATGTCAATCTAGCATGAATCCCCTGAGAGTAGTCTCTATCAACTGTGAACAGCATGGTGTCCAAACGAACTAATAAGAGAGTGCTCTGAGCAAAGAGACCTTCCCAGCCACTATGTGGAAGCATCTGAACCGTGCCTCGCATGACTGCGTCCCACTGTGAAGGAACGGCGGAGTCAATCTCAAGCGATCTCTCTGTCACCCCGCGACCAATGTCATAATGTTCTGCCACAAAATCTGCATCCAGCATACGCGTCTCATGAAACAACCGCATAGAGGCAGCAGGGCCAGTGTCCCAAGCAGCCCAATCAATGTGAGTCCTCTCTCCAAGCTGACGGGGTGGGTTCACTGAAGAATCAAGAACTACATCATTCCAAATGAGAGGCTGGCGCTCAATCTCCTCACGACATGAGGGAGGTGAGCGTATGATAGCCCGTCGCATGGAAACCCAAATCTGAAGGAGTCATCGGATGAAGGGTGAGAGAGTGCTGGTGAACAAGGGGGCATCCGTAAAGAGAAAACGATACCCTGTATGCCAAGTATGACCATCTCTAGTGCCGAGGCGTTGAGTTGCTGTGCAAAGAGCGGCATGAAGAAGCATCTTCCAAGGTTCTTGGCCGGGAAAAAGACCCAGAACAATAAGCTTGGTAAGAAGGGCGCGACTCTGTAATTCTGGATCAATAATGCCACGGCCTCCCTCTGACCTAGGTCGAATAATCGTGGACCAACGAACTCGAGCACGAGTATCAGTAGTCCCATCTGTGCCACTCCATAAAAAGTTCCGCACTAGTCTGCGGAGCTTAGCTATCACTCCAGAATGTAGCATCCAACAAGAGGCCGTATACAATACTGTAGCCAGAATGACCTGGTTGACGACCAATGCACGGCCAGCCAACGACAGATGACGTGAAGACCAATGACATAGCTTCCTACGAATAGACTGTAGTACGGGTGCAAACTGCTGCGGTGAGGAAACGTCAAATCCAACCTGAAAGCCCAGATATCTGCATGTCTAACCCGACTGCAACCATGTGAAACCATCAGCTATCCCCCAAGTAGGTATGTCATCACTGCCAACCAGTAACCCATAGGATTTATGCCAGTTAATACGTGCACCACTGGCAATGCAAAAAACCTCCAGGGCCTTCCGCATGGCATCAAGAGCTGCTAGCAAATAGCGCAACATCAGCATAGTGTCATCAGCAAACTCTTGATCGATAAGGTCCGGAGCTGAAGGTACTGGCATGGTCAAGCCACGAAATGCATGACTCTGAGCACGAAGAAAATCGAACATAGTCTCTCCGACAAACAGATACAGATATGCTGCTAAAGGACATCCCTAACGGACAGATCGAGAAAGCTCAAAACTGCGACTGACACGACCACCAATAGTAATAGCACTGCTGGCAGTCGTGAAGAGAGCGGAAATGCCTGCGATCCATCTCGAGGGGAAACCCATCCTGGCTAATGATCCTTCGAGAAAGTCCCACTCAACACGATCGTATGCTTTCTCGAAGTCAAGAATGAAAAAAGCGAGAGGTTCAGAAGATGATCTGGCCCACTCTACTGCCTCATAAAAAGTGAAGATATTATCCAGTATGCATCGATCCATGACAAAGCCTGTCTGAGAAGTATGAATAATATCTGGTAAGAACGGTCGCAAGCGATGGCTGATCAGTAACGCTAATATCTTATAGACCGAAGGGAGTAGGGTAATAGGTCTCCACTGCCGGAGCTGAGTGGTGTCACCCCCTTTCGGAATAAGAGATATGAGACCTGAGCAAAGATCCGGATGCATATATCCTAATGCAAAGATGTCCTGACAACCGCGAAGGAGTGGTATATGCAATACATCCCAATAAGTCAAAAAGAAAGCTCTAGTGAGGCCATCCTCTCCTGGACAAGAGGATGGATCTAGACTCTCGATAGCAGCATTAAGCTCTGCAAGTGTGAAGGGTGCCATCAAGATCTCGGCCATAGTGTCTGTACAACGGCGTCGGGTGTGATGCCAGATCTGCTCACGGGCTAGTAAAACCTCAGTAGTGCATATATCAGCAATGAACAATGCCTCAAAATAATCTGCAGACATGACAAGAATAACATCAGGATGCATATGAAGTGTCCCCTGAGCATCGCACAAAGTCCGAAGGGTGGTGCCAGGAGGGCGCTCTTTATGCGCAGCGAAGAAGGCTTTATTCATTCGATCAGCTTTAGCTATCCAATGAGATACTGAAGCATGATGAGTGAACTCAGACCTAGCCTCCTGTACGCGACGAATTTCCTCTGTGAGCTCTGTCTGTCTAGCAGCGAGATAAGCATCCTGAGGCCACTCCTCAAGCAAGCGCTGTGTGGAACCAAGAGGAATGTGAAGATCAGACTCGCGTACTCTCAACTGTCCATGAATAATAGCAGTCTGATCACGGCAGTAAATACTAGACTGAGTAATGCAATGAGCAAGGAACTCTCCACGGGACCACAATAAGAAGCACCCGTGGACCATAAGTCATGAATCTGTTGCTGCAAAACATCAGTGGTGAGAACACTGTCAGGGATGCGGCAGCCTCGTCTCTGTGCAAAGGATCTAGTGAAGGAGATAAACAATGAGATGGGTAAATGATCTGAGAGGTTGGTCCCTCTCCAAATAGTAGTAAATCCACCTAGAGCTACTACCCAAGGGCTAATGTAAAAACGATCAAGTCGCTCTAATAATCTCCCCTACTGTCTCTGAAACCCCCACGAGTAATGAAGTGTAGCAGGGTGGTGACCAAAAGAGGGGATGTGCCAGGCATCAACACATTGAATAGCTAGAAGAAATCAATCCCAAGCTGACTGCTCATCGGGAGAAATGGATGATAGAACTGGAGGTGTGATGGATCGCCAATCAGAGTCTCTCTCGACGTTGTTGAAGTCGCCTCCAACAACCCAAGAGTCTACAGCAGCAGCAGGTAGAACAGTAGCCAAGGAGGACCAAAAAGTAGCCCTCTCCCGAGGAGTAGTGGGTGCATAGACTGACATAAAACCAATGATAGAGTACCGAATCCGAATAGAAACATAGACTGCTCTGCCAGCGACAAGGGTGCCATGCTGCTGAACTGAGGCCAAGTAACGTGGCCCCACTGAAATGCATACACCGCAACTCTGTCCATGAATGCCCAGAGCAAGCTCCCAAAAAGTGTGAGCGCCCGAGGGCATGAGATTACCAAAGGGAGTGGCAATCTTATGCTCCTGTACTAGTCATATATCCACAGTGCCTACTACATGAGCGTGTAAATCTCTGCGAAGTAAAAGTTTGCGGGAACCTCTTACCCGAGAAGTCTGTAAACCATTAGCATTCCAAGAAACTACATGTAAATCCATAGTCTGCATGAAAGAATTGGTAAAGCATCTGACTAACTGCGCATCTTCTTGGAGGCAACTGGGCCATCCAAGGGGTGAGCTTCGGGCGGTAGGAAAGCAACCCGCAAGCCCTCTCTAAAATATGGTGTCTCATTGCACCAATTGCGGACCTCAGCTTGTTTACATGGCATTACCGATGCTGCAGCTTTGACACCCCAAATGCGCATAGACATAGGAAGCACCACATCTGAGGATACATGAATGACCATAGGCAATGAATAGCAAGCATAAACATCACTCCATTCCATAGACAACCATAAATGAAGCTGAGCCATAGATTGGGCATGCACAAAATGTAGAACCTGATCCTCAGACCATTCCTGAGCTGCGTGGAATGGAAGGAAAAAAGAATGCGTGGGCTGAGAGCGACTGCCTATTAAAGAGGGAACACAACCTGGCTTGTGATGCATAAGGTAGAGCTGCACCTGCAATGGTCCTTCTCAGTCACCGCACATTTCAGCCCGATGAGTGCCCCAGGAAAGAGGGCAGGAGCTGAGAAAACTGCGTGGGACATAAGTATGAGCGGCTGAGGGAGGGGGAGGACCAGAAGGTGGAGGGGGGGGAGTAAGGGCGAGAGGGAGAGAAGGAAAAGGGAGAGGTAATAGCGGGGAATGATCCATCTGCATGGGAATAGGGACCTCGGGAAGAGGGGAAGGAGCGGGCGGGGGAATGGCAAGTGAAGGAGGAGCTGGTAGCAAAGGTAAGTGATCCTGTGCTGAAGAAGAAGAATGGCGAGGAGAAGCAAGGGGTAAGGCGGTGGTGGAAACTTGAGAGGGAGCAGGAGAGGTAACACTGGGGGCTGCATGCATTGTAGGTTGCTGACGAGGACGGAAGGAATGATTACGACCCACTGTCTGCCATGCAGTCTCAGTAGGAACTGAAGTGGAGGGAGGAACATGGAGGGTCGAAGCTCGAGGAGCATCTGCAGGCTACTGAGGTGCTCGAGTAGTAGTAGGAGGAACCGGTTGTTGACGCTGACCACGTGGTTGAGCATGAGTGCCACGAGCCGGCTGTTGTTGTCGCCGATGGCGTGGCAGAGTGGGGCAATCTCGTGCCAAGTGTCCCATCTCGTGACAACGTAAGCACTGTCCTGGGCGGCCAGTGACTACCATTCGGCAAGAGTAGTCTCAATCGCGCACAGCCACAGTAACTGTATCTGGTAATGAAGTATCCCCAAACACCACGACCTGAATGCGAGGTGGACCAGAGGAGAAGATGCAGGATCCTGGAACTACTGTGCCAAAATGAGCAGCAATCATCTGAAGGAGATGCTCATCAATAAAATGGAGAGGCATATCCGAGAAGGAGAGCGTCAGAGGGAATCTGGGAATAAGGTGTCGACTGTCAAACTCCTCAGTAGTAAACTCAGGATACCACCTCGTCAAGTATATCATCCTGCGATCAGAGAGTATCGGAGAGCGAGCCAGGAGAGCTCAGGCAGTGGCGGGATCTGGAAGACGTACCATGAATATGCCCCTGCCAAGGAATGTAAGCTCCGAGACCCGTCCCTGAGTAGTGCCCAATGCAGTCTGACACCAATCACGTATAGAAGAGCGAGGTGGAGACTGTCCAATCATCCGGCCAACCAAGGCATGCTGTGCTAAGTGTTGTATTTTGGAGTCAATTCGTGTCAACGGGTCGCCAGTACAGTCCACGCGACAGGCAAGTGGTGATGGAGCGCCGTGTGTAGCACTCGAGACCGGCAAGGCCGCCATGAAGAATGGGCTAGACTGGCAAACGGGAAAAGGAAGACCCGAAAGGAAGCTTGGACTCTTTCTCTCTCTCTCTCTCTCTCTTTCTCTCTTTCTCTCTTTCTCTTGCAGGCGGTAGAAGGATGCGCACAGTCAGGGTTGGGGACAGTTAGGGTTTTTCAGGATTAGGGTTTCACGGAATTAGGGTTTACGAGATTAGGGTTTCGTAGAATTAGGGTTTCACGGAGTTAGGGTTTGCAGAGGTGGGCTGTTAGGGCTACAGGCAGTTCGCGAGGCAGGTAGGGCAGGGTGCGCACAGGCAGCATGGCAGAGGTTGGCGCGCAGCAGGCCAGCAGCAGGATTTCGCGCGAACCCAGACAAGCAGCAGGGCGCGTGGCAGGGCTGCTGCTGTTGCGCGCGCACGCAGGGCAGCAGCAGGTCACGGCAGTGCAGCAGCAGGTCGCGCGAAGACAGTGCCTCTCTCTCTCTCTCTCTCTCTCTCTCTCTCACAATATTTGTACATATTCTCAATTTTAGCTTAGTTTTAGCTTTGTAGACTCAGACATCACTATGATGTTGAGTAGATCTTTTTTTTCTTCTGTGTCAATAGACGAGAGATGTATTACCAGATGTATAGTTTCTTGTCTCATGGGCCATTTTGGCTCTTTTGAGACGTTAATATATCTTTCTTTCTTTCTTTCTTTTTCTCTCTCTCATGCGCACTCTCGAATGGTGTCAGTCGCCAAAGTTGAGGGCACACCTTCAGCAACAAGTACTTCACCCAAGGGATCAACAACAGCCAGCGTTATTGTAAAAGGAGCACAGATCTGCCAGCGTTTTTGCATGCACCACGCAAGCGATGGAAATCTACGTTTTTCTGTCGCGGAGGACCTCACCTCAACCTGCGTTTTTGCATTTACACCTAGTGTTTTTTATCAAGGCTGCCATCGCTACTGTTTTTGGGCAATTTCATCGCAAAAAACATCCTCCTTCCATTAACGTTGTTGGCTGCCATCTGCGTTTTTGGACAGCTGCTGCGTTTTTGCAGAAGAGGGGGCAGCGCTCAGCTTTGCTCCACCAGATCTTGCCTATGACACACGGCCTTGCATCTGTTGCATTGCCAGTCAAATTCCTCTTCAGATCTTCAGATTTCAGCCAGCAATACCTGCTGTTTTCTCTGTTTTCAGCCCACCTGGGGTTGTGCCAGGGATTCACCATCCTTCTGCATACCCTTTGCACCGCTCCGGACCATGTCGGGAGCGTACGAGCACGCTGAAAATCGCTGGACAGCAGCGTTTTTATGACCTCACAGTTGCGTTTTTGGGTGGACAGCAACCTCTTGACGTGTGTTTTTCACAAAGGAAGAAGTTACCTCCTACTAGGACACCATCCGGTGGTGGTCCATACGGTCTCTCAGTGACTGCTGCAGTACACGGTATCTTTGACATGGGCTTGGTCATCTACAGGCGTACGATCCTTGGGAGATCCATTCATTCCAGCCATCATTCGGCGGTTGCGCACTCCAGAGGGGGTGATGACTCGTGGTTTGCTATGGACACACCTATGCACTCATAAGAGGAGTTCACACGAGATATGGCCATGCTCATGGCATATGGGATTCCGGCATTCCCAAAGAGGACACCACCATCTTGGGTGGACAGACACTTACCACTAGACCTCGACAAGTTAGATCACTTGCTTACACAAGAGCATCTACAAGGACTTAGGGAGAGGATCTTGGATCTCTTCTTGAACAAGTTCATTGCTTGGATCTACACTCTGGAGTGGGAATTCAGTGCTTTGGACTCTCTTGGAGAGTTTACCCGCAAGATGCGGGAGATCAAGCATCATTACGCGACTACATCCGAAGTCACCCGGAGCTTGGCTTGGATGGTAGTGCAGTTGCTTCTTCTACACTCCTGATCATTTGGATTGCTACCTTCAGAGTTGCTTACACTCACCAAGTGTGAACCCACGACCAACTGTAACTGTCTTTTCGCATAGAGTGACACTGTAGCCTAGCTACAACTCCAAAACAGGTTCCTCCAATCCTTGAACAGCTGGTTAGGACGCCTATTCCACAGGCTTTTCCAGTTCAGCCCGCCACCTTTCAGAGCCCGCATGCTGTCTTGAATGGACAGGGAACTGGTTACCAGGCAATGCATCAAGTTTTTCCACCACCCAAGGTACATCCTGGGTATTTCGGGGTGGATCTGTGTTCCAGAGTATGGCTGGTTATGCGCCTGGAAGCCAGCCGTACATGCCAGGAACAATGTTTGGGGGTATGCAAGGCATGATGCCAAACCCCATGTATGGTAACATCGGCATGCAGCAAGGTTTTCAGAGCAACCAGGGCCAGTTTGGGGTGCCACAGGGTCATTTTGACACAGCTAGTTTTTCTGGATAGCACCCAGATATGGCACCTATAATGCAAAATGTTAATGGCCAAGATACACCGATGATTCCTACTACAATGCCCATGTTGCAGACAATTCCTTGTGACAATTTGGGGGCACTGGAAAAGCCGAAAGCTTACAAAGAAGGTGCTGCAGCTGTAAAGTTTAGCACTTTCAGCTTCGAGGATAAGGCAAAGGCTCTTACTTTCCTCGAGCAGTTTGATACAGCTTATGCAGGAGGGAATTTTACAGAGGCCTCTAAAGTCAGGAAAGCTGCCACTTTCTTGAAAGACAATGCGCTTACATGGTGGACGACATTGTTAATGCAAGGACAGGCACCCACCACTTGGGTATACTTCAAGCAAATGTTTGCATCTGCTTGGCTATCAAATGAATTTGAAGACGACGTCATGACAAATTGGCACCAGCTTACCTCGACTACGTGCAAGAGCTTGCTGGAGTACAATCGGAGGTTTTGTAAAGCGTCTCAGTAACCTCCTACAGATTTGTGCCATTGACAAAGCAGATAGAGAAGTATTGTTGTGGGCTACCTAAAGGGCTTCGAGACTATTTACCAAGAACAGAGTGGCTACCCTCACCCAGCTCATGGAAGCTACTAACACTAGTCTTGCCTTGTTGAAAGGAGAGGACAGTGGGTTTCCGAGCAACGAGAAAGGGGGGCAGCAGAAGAAAAATTCAACGAAGAAGCCCTTTGTGAAAACGGCTCGTGAAACGTCACAGGGGTCTGAAAAGGCCAACAAAGATAAGGACTCAGCCGAGACTTCTAGAGCGCAGGCAAAGAAACAGAAAAGGAAACCTTTTGTGCATAAGTCACTCGAGGAAAAGAAGGTCTTACTGGCTGATAACAAATGCTTTATATGCGAGCAGCCTGGTCACTTTGCTACCAATTGTCCACAAAGGAAAAGACCAGCTGACTCAGATGATAAAGAGGACCAGAAAGGCAAGAAGCCTAAACCCATGGCAGGTTTGGTGCCAAATATGGTGGGTGACATGCCTAGTACAGATACCAGCAAGTTATGCAGAGCATGGGATAAAGTTAGAGACTAGACGGCACTCATCTTCTTTGATCAAGGTGGTTAGCGATGAAGCTGGGCATAAGAGCTGAAGAGATGGGGTACACGACAGAGGCAGGGTTGGCATGTCCTGGCCACTCAGTGTGTTACTCCCATTATTGGAAAGCTGCGTCTGCATATTCAGTCATATGTAGACACAGAAGAATTTTATATCATGCCATTGGAAGCGTGCGATGCACTCTTGGAATTCCGTGGATGTTCAGAGTACATGGCGTGCTGGATGCCTTTAGCAAGATTATCACCCTTCAGCATAGGGGCAAAACTCATGTTTTGGATGTAAAGCTCAAAGGGGAGTCTGTCCCTATTGTATCTGCTACGGCTATCACTTCTGTAATAAAGAGTCATCTTTCTGTGTACTTGATTTTTGCACGTGATCTCTCAGATAATTGTCAGTCAAATTTTTATGTGTTAGATAAAGAAAGGTCAACATTTTTGCAAGAGTTTAGTGACTGTTTTTCTGATTCATTACTGTCGCAATTGCCGCCAGAGAGACCTGAGGACCATCGGATAGATTTGCTGCCAGGGTGTAGCCCACCAAATAGACCTCCCTACAGGGTTAGTGCGGCGCAGCAAAAAGAGATTATGGGCCAGGTTGAGGAGTTATTAGAGAAGATGCTGATCCAGCATAGTTCTTCACCCTTTTGCTCCCCAATGCTCCTAGTACAAAAAAAGGATGGCTCACGGTGCATGTGTATTGATTACCGTGCGTTGAACAAGAATACCATCAAGAATAGGTTTCCAATTCCAAGGATTGATGATATTCTCGATCGTTTAGAGGGTGCTGCAATTTTAAGCAGGATAGACCTTAAGAGTGGGTACCATCAAATTCGTATAAGGCAAGAGAATGTGCACAAGACTGCGTTTAGAATGACATTTGGTCTTTATGAGTTCCTAGTGATGCCGTTTGGTCTAACAAATGCTCCTGCCACGTTCAACAGGATGATGGACCGGATTTTCCGCTCACATCAATAGTTTGTTGAGACATTCTTCGATGACATGATAGTCTATTCAAAGAATGAAGAGGAGCATAGGCGTCACTTGACCATTCTGTTTGAAGAGTTGCGCAATCACACGTTACTTGTCAATCCTAAGAAAAGTGCATTCTTCTTGGAAGAGATCCACTTTCTTGGCCACATAGTCTCAAAGGATGGTGCCTGAATAAATCCCGCAAAGGTTGAAGCTATTAAGACATGGCCAGACTTGAAGACTGTGCACGATGTCAGAAGCTGTTGGGGTATAAAGCCCAATGTGGTCGCCCAGGTAAGTGGGCGGGCCGCCAGGTATGTACACATATTCTTTTGTAAAAACCTAATAAGAACTCAATATGCTCTACACATTACAGTAGAGCGAGTTCACCATATCGTCGTGCTCTTCTTCTGACACTCTCTCTCGCGTCGCACTTCCGCTCGTACTCCTTCAACTGGTATCAGAGCTCAGATCGAGGCTCGGGGCAGCACTGCAGGAGGCTAGAGTCACCAGCTCAGATTGGAGTGAAATTCGACAGGCGAATTTCATTCTGAGGTCATCTCGGCCACCGTTCGGCTTCGACAAAGGTCTGCGCAAGCCATTTTCGACTACGTGGTCTCAGCGGGTGCAGATCCGACTCTGCAAATTTGGGGTTTTCGGCCTACGACTGCAGGTGCTGAGGATATCGACACTCCCAGAGTGCTGATTTGTGGTTGTCTACACATCGAAGGACGGCTCACAGTTCTTGGAGGCGTGTCACATATGACACGGGCGCATCTACACACAGACTGTAGGCGACATCCACTGGTTCATTAGGTAGCTTGTGTTTGCTGCTTGATATTCCAGATTTCATCCTGACATTGCAGGTACTTCCACATGGGATGTATTGTCAGAGATGATGTATGTCTGTTAAGGGTTTGCTGGCTGTGAGTCACGCAGCAAACAACCGCCGCAGCGGTTACAGCATATAGTTGGAAATTTGTGGATGTATGACTTTGTGGGAAGTCTATGTACTGTCAGATTTACTGCAGCCTTTGTTGAGGGTCGAGTGAGGTCTTATTGAGCTGGGGGATTCTCGAATGTTGAGATCCTTTCGGTGATACAGGTCTTGGAGCAATCCCTCGAGCACCCTTAGATAGGTAGCTAGGATATATTGACTGTGAGTTAGACAGTTGGGATTGCATCTTTGCTTTACTGCCGTTGAGGCATTGTCACAGTCTATGCTTACAGGACAGTCAGAGACAGTACAGGTGCAGGACAGGTTTACCCACAGCTTACAGTGTTAGAGAGACAGTTGTTTTTTGAGCTGTTTTTTGGTCTGTTTATAGTACACCAGAGCCATTTTACAAAGGAGACTCTGACAAAATTTCTGCAAAATCTGAAGCTTTCTTGGTTCATTTGACAGGTTGATATTGGTTCAGAGGTCAGTTTACAGGGGAAACTCTGCCGAATTTTTCCAGGAAAGTAAACTACTGTGAAGCGTAGCTATGGCTGGATCACAGGACACTGCTCTTTACAATATCAAGAAGCTAGATGGAACCAATTTCCCATTGTGGAAGAAGCAGATTTGGCACGTGTTGGTACAAAAGAAGCAAATAAAACCTATAAAGCTCAAGGGGATAAAACCAGAAGATATGGACGAAGATGAATGGAGCGAAATGGATGAATTGGCACTTTCTACCAACATGCTGACTTTGGCAGAAAGCGTTTACTTCAATGTAGCAGACGAGATGTCGGCTTATCAAGCATGGTTAAAGCTGAGTGATCTTTATGAGAAGCAGAGTGCAGCTTCACAGGTATACTGGCTTAAGAAGCTTGTTGACTTGAAGATGAAAGAAGGGACACCTATGTCCAATCATCTGAATGAATTCAACACAATCTATAGTCAATTGTCAGCTCAAGGTGTCAAGTTTGATGAACCTGTTAGAGCTATGTTCCTGTTGATCACATTGCCGGAAAGTTGGGACACTTTTTGCACAGCTTTGAGTAATTCTGCACCTCTAGATGTTTTGAACATAGCAGGTGTAGAAGGAAGTCTGCTTACTGAAGAAACCAACAGAAAGACAATGGACAAAGGCAAAGGAACCGCCTTAGTTGTCAGGGGAAGGACCAAAGAAAAGTACAAAGGTGGAAAGAGGAATCAGTCTCGTAGCAAGTCCCGCAGTGCTAAAGGCAAGAGTGACATAGAATTCTACCATTGTGGCAAGAAGGGTCACATGAAAAGAGACTGCAGAGAATGGAAAGCAGAAAAAGGCAAAGAGAAAGCTGAAGACCATGGTGAGAAGAACAAGTCCTCAGTGAAGATTCAAGAAATAAATGTGACAAACACTGTTGCAGAGGATGACAGTCTAGTGTCAGGAGACATCTACTTCTTGAAGAATACAATGGACTCAGCTCTTCTTACAGCATCTGATGGAAATGCACTGAGTGACTGGATTATAGACTCAGGGGCATCACTTCATGTGTCTCCAAACAAGGAGTGGTTTACCTCTTATGTGACCACTAAAGATCACGTTCGGCTAGGCAATGGGCAGACATGTGAGATCTTAGGTGTTGGAGATGTTCAATTGAAGTTTCAGAATGGCTCTTCTTTCACGCTGAAGAATGTGAGACATGTTCCCGCAATTACAAAGAGCTTGATCAGCAAAGGTTTACTTGATAATGCTGGCTACGTCACCACTTTTGGACAGAACATGTGGAAGATATCCAAGGGTTCTATGACAGTAGCACATGGAGTAAAGTCTGGAGGACTTTACATGATTTATGTATCAAATGTCTCTAAAAATGTAATCAATGTAACCGAGCAGCCGAACGTTTCTTTGTGGCATAGCCGGTTAGGAAATATGTCCAAGAAGGGAATGGAAATCTTGTCTCGTTCTGGTTATTTGCCTGGCTTTTCATTTAATGATTTTGAATTCTGTGAACATTGTCTGTATGGTAAGCAAACACAGCAACCACATAAGCATAGAAGCAGTAGAAGAGATACACAGTTGGCACTTGTTCATAGTGATTTGTGTGGACCTATGCCTAACCTATCTCTAGGGGGAGCTTCTTACTTTATGACATTTATAGATGATTACTCGAGGAAAGTATGGGTTTGCTTTCTCAAGCACAAGGATGAAGCGTTTAGTGTTTTCAAAACGTTTGTGACACTTGTGGAGAATCAGAGTGGCAAGAAGCTTAAATGCTTACGCACTGACAATGGTGGAGAGTATGTTTCAAAGGCCTTTCAGGACTTTTGTGAGTCAAAAGGTATAAAACGTGAACTTACTACTCCTTACAATCCTCCTCAAAATGGTGTTGCTGAGAGGATGAATAGGACCATACAAGAGAAGGTCAGAAGTATGTTGTCTAATGCACAGCTGCCAAATGGGTTTTGGGCTGAAGCTGTATCAACAGCTGTTCATCTTGTAAATAGATCTCCTAGCAAGGTTTTGCAGAAGGACTCAGTGCCAGAGATGGTATGGTCAGGCAAAATGCCCTCATACAAGCATCTCAGAGTCTTTGGCTGTGAGGCATATACTCACGTTCCAAAGGAATTTAGGAACAAACTTGAGCCAAAGAGTAGAAAGTGCATCTTTCTAGGCTATGGTAATTCTGGTGAGATGGGGTACAGACTTTGGGATCCCGAATCCAGAAAGGTTGTCCGCAGCAATGATGTTCACTTTAATGAATCCAAATATCATTCTAAACCAGAGAGGGTTGAGGAGATTAGAAGAGTTGTCTTCCAAGAAGATGGACCTGCACGTGCAAGACAAAATGCCAGGGCTCAAGAGCAGCAAGGACAGGATAGAGTGGAACCACAGGTTGTGGCTAAGCCTGAGCCACCTATTGTGCGTAGATCTGGACGTGTCACGCGACCTCCTGATAGGTTTGTTCCATCTATGAATTATGTCATGTTGACTGATTGCAATGAGCCTTCATGTTACAAGGAAGCAGTGCAAATGAAGGACTCCGGGAATTGGCAATTGGCCATGCAGTCAGAGATGACAGCTCTGCATAAAAACCAGACATGGAAGCTAGTTAAATTACCACGGGGCAAAAAGGCTCTACCCTGTAAATGGGTTTACAGGTATAAGATCACCGCTCATGATAGTCAGCCAAAGTACAAAGCAAGGCTTGTTGCCAAGGGCTTTAAGCAAGAACAAGGCATTGACTTTGATGAAGTCTTCTCTCCGGTGGTCAAGATGACTACATTGAGATGCTTTCTTGCATTGGTTGCCATATTAGATTTGGTGTTGCACCAAATGGATGTCAAGACAGCGTTCTTGCATAGTGATTTAGATGTGGAAATTTACATGCAGCAGCCAGAAGGGTTTGTTGAGAAAGGCAAAGAAGATTGGGTATGCCAGTTGTTCAAGAGTCTTTATGGCTTAAAACAATCACCGAGGGCATGGTACCATAAATTCCACAAGTTTATGCTTTCTCAAGGCTACAAACGTAGTGAGTTCGATCACTGTCTATATACAAAGAAGGCTAAGGATGGTAGTTGGCTGATCCTTATTTTGTATGTGGATGACATGTTGATTGCTGGCAAGCACTTGGAAGAAATTTCAGCTTTGAAGTCAAAGATGGCAAAATCGTTTGACATGAAAGACATGGGTGACGCAAGTCATATACTTGGTATGCGCATTGAGAGAGACAGATCAAAGAAGTTGATTTGGTTATCTCAAACAGAGTATATTGACAAGGTTTTGCAACGTTTCAATATGGAGAAGGGAAAGGCACTGAGTGTTCCATTGCCACCATATGTGAAACTTAGCAAACAAGATTGTCCTGTGTCTGAGGAAGAACAGGCTGAAATGGATAAGATTCCATATGCGTCTGCAGTGGGTAGTTTGATGTATGTAATGATTGCTACTCGCCCAGACATTGCATTTGCAGTGGGAGTAGTAAGTCGATACATGTCAAACCCAGGCAAGAAACATTGGGAGGCAGTGAAAGGAATATTGAGATACCTGAAAGCTACAAAGAGTATGCGTATATGCTATGGGAGTCAGGAGCTAAGTGTAAAGGGTTTTACAGACTCAGATTATGCAGGTGACTTAGACAACCGAAGGTCTACGTCAGGGTATGTCCTTACATTGGCTGGTGGAGCAGTATCATGGTGTTCTAGATTACAAGATTGTGTTACTCGGTCTACTACAGAGGCTGAATATGTTGCAGCATCAGAGGCATGCAAAGAATCAATTTGGCTTAATCGATTAGTAACAGATTTGGGAATCAAAGAAGAGATGCCTGTGTTATATTGTGATAGTCAAAGTGCTATACAATTGGCTCGCAATCCAGTTTATCACTCAAAGACAAAGCATGTGGATGTGAAGTATCATTTCATCAGGGAAATGCTCGAGGATAAGCAACTTCAGCTTGTCAAAGTTCACACCACAGAAAATCCTGCTGATCTACTTACAAAAGGACTTCCCTCAGAGAGCTTTGCGCATTTTCGCAAGCAGTTAGGTGTAGGGTAGTACATCACTTCTCTACATCTCTTGTATATTAGCTTGTATAGTAGCTTCTCTCACACTTAAAGTACCACATTGGACTTTAAGTGGGAGGTTGTTGGGGTATAAAGCCCAATGTGGTCGCCCAGGTAAGTGGGCGGGCCGCCAGGTATGTACACATATTCTTTTGTAAAAACCTAATAAGAACTCACTATGCTCTACACATTACAGTAGAGCGAGTTCACCATATCGTCGTGCTCTTCTTCTGGCACTCTCTCTCGCGTCGCACTTCCGCTCGTACTCCTTCAGAAGCTTCTTAGGATTGTGTTCCTACTATAGAAGGTTTATCAGGAATTTTGCAAAGATAGCATCACCTCTTCACGCTTTGCAAAAGAAAGAGGTCACTTTCAAATGGACCCAAAAAGAGATTTCAGCTTTTAGTCTCTTAAAGGAAAAGTTGACTTCAGATCCAGTAATTGTTTTACCAGATCTCAGGAAGTCATTTGTGGTCCAGTGTGACGCGTGTGGCAATAGCATCAAAGCAGTGCTAATGCAAGATGGACGGGTAGTAGCTTATGAAATCCGAATTTTGCAAGGGCCAGAGAAGACTATGCAAGTCTATGAGAAAGAGCTCTTGGCCGTGATTCATGCGCTTTGTAGCTAGAAGCATCTTAGGTGCTGATTTTGTTGTCCAAACAGACCATCAGACCTTGCGATCCTTCTTGACACAGTCAAAGTTATCCAAAAAGCATATGCGATGGGCAAACATTCTTTCTATGTTCCACTTCCAGATTATGCATGTGGAAGGCAAGAAGAATGTTGTGGCTAATGCGTTATCAAGGAACCCACAAATTTCAGCTATGTCAATTCCTTATCATCATGAGCTAGATAACATGTAGGAGCAGTATGCTACTAATGAAGATTTTGCAAGGATTTTGAACAGTTGCAAGAGGGGCAACATCATGAGCACTACCTCCTCAGAGATGGTTTTATGATGATGCATGGCCGACTTTGTGTCACTAGGCCATTGCGACATAAGGTCATGGTAGAAAGTCATGACCCACCGTATGCAGGGCATCATGGTATTGATGCGATAGTTAAAGTGGTAGAGACATTCTTCTATTGGCCTACCTGAGGAGAGATGTGGATGCCTTTGTGCGAGCATGTGTGATTTGCCAAAAGGTCAAGTTTGACAGGCAAAAGGCACCAGGGTTGTTACAACCACTGCCAATTCCGCATAAGCCATGGGAAAGCATTGCTATGGAATTTATCTTTGATCTTCCAAGAACGCCAACAGGGAATGATGGTTTATGATTAACTGTAGGTTCAGCAAACAAGCCCATTTTATCCTTGTTAGGAAGAAGATAAAATCTGATCAGATAGCATGTTTATTCATGTACAATGTGTTCAAGTACCATGGTATGCCACAATCATTGTCAGTGATCGTGATCCTCGTATGACAAGTTTATTCTGGAGAGGTTTATTTGAGAACATGGGCACTACGCTCAAGTTCTCGTCTTCGTTTCATCCACAAACCGATGGGCAGTCAGAAGAAGCTAATTATGTTGTCTTGGATCTGTTGAAATGCTATGTGTCACATAATAAGGGCAAGTGGGAACAGTGTTTGCCTATGCTTGAGTATGCGTACAACAATATGGTGCATTTGTCGACTGGCAAGGACCTTTTGAGATTGTTGAAGGCGGCAAAAAATTTCCTCCTATTTTGCATACAAAGGACAAGATCTTTGAGGTAGATCGATATGTTGAGAACATGGATGAAATGTACAAGAAAATTAAAGTTGCCTTGGAGAAGACTCAGGCAAAGCAAAAAAAGGCTATTGATCGTCACCGACGTGAATTGCTGTTGTCACCTGGTGATTGGGTTCTCTTAAGGTTTGAAAAGGCTAGGTTAAAGAAGATGAAGGGCAAGGAACGGCTCTTTCCTAAGCGCAGTATGCGTTATTATGGTCCTTTTCAAGTGCTTGATAAGATCAGCGATGTGGCTTACAGGCTGAAATTGCCTGATGCATGAAGATTCATAATGCATTTCACATGAGTCTTCTAAGACCCTTCGTGGGTGATGTGCCAGAAGATATGCCAGATGGGGATCAGCCAGAAGTTGAAGAACTTGATGAAATTCTAGTACCTGAGCAAGTTTTGGTACATAAGGTCAGAAAAGTTAAAGGATAGGTTGCAAGACGTGTCACAAACCGGTGACGTGGCATGCCCGGTTACACCCAACTGGCTAGCAGCAGGCCAGTGAAAAGCCGAAACAGTGCTGACGTGGCAGTCCCGGATTTTCCGGCGCAAAACACGGAGACATGCTGACGTGGCACAGTGTACAGGTTCCCTGCTTTTGCACAGCAATTGTTGACGTGGCAAAGCGTACAGAAAAGCTGGATTTACGCTGGCTGATTTTAGCAAGGCCTTTGGGACAAATTGCTTTATTTTAGAAAGCTTTTAAGCTTTTGATTTTGGGCTCTGCTTTTGGGCATCCCTTGTAACTTATAAATAAGTGGGCAGGGCCCTCACTTCTCAGAGCATCTGGACGCAGAGTCTGAGAATGAGAACCCTCCCACTCTCTTGTACTTTGAACACAGATTAATACAAAAAGAAATACCAAAAGGGGCACCAGTCTTTGGGGCCAATATCTCTAGGCATGGAACTCCACCGGGCCGTGTCGAATCAAGTGTGAATTGTGAACGGTTGTGAAGTGAATCTTTGCTATGTCACGGTAGAATCTTGACTTGGGGTGTCCAAGTTTGTTATAGTGGTATCAGAGCACAGAAAGATTCTTCTTCTACAAAGGATCCGATCCTTTTTGGAGAGCGCACAGCTTTTGGGAAAGAATCTCGATTCTCCATACGCCGACCCCGGACTTATTAGCCACTCCCACCCTCATACATCACGCATCCCGTCTTCATCGCTATGTCTTACAGAGCATAAAGCCATAGAGAATCCCAAATTACACATGGGTTCTTGTGGAGAATCTGACAGAGACGACACCTCTCAGTGGGAAGGCAAAAAAAAGTTGAAGATTTGGTGAGGGGAAACTAAAGAAAAGAATGAAGATTTGGGCCAAAAAAAAAAATCAGACAAGTTTTCCAGAACGGAGTACAATGTCAACTACAAATTGGCATATGAACAAATTGATTAAGTACTCCAGGGACCCGAGATTGGCGAAACACCTAAGAATTACCAGATTGATAAGACTTACTCGAGATGGCGTGTGGCCATTGCTTCTCCTCTCAAGTAGGGAGGAAAGCCAAAAAGACAGACGAGTGCAGAAAAGTAGAACCTGTACTCGCAGAAAGACATGGACAAGCACTCTTGAAAAGAAGCACTTCTACAGAGCCAACCAGTATGACTTCCTCAAAGATAAAAGCAAGAAAGTTAGAGAATTTAAAGAAGGTGGACAATCAATTAAGTTTGACACTTTTTCTGGATTCCGAGATGCTTCGAGGGCTTTGGCCTTCCTACAGCAGTTTGATATAGTTTTTTCTGGAGGGCATTACTCAAAGCACTCCAAGATTCGGAGGGCTATCTCTTTCTTCAAGGGAAATGCTCGAACATGGTGGTCCACCCTTCTACTGAACAAGGAAGCGCCAGTTAAATGACTGAAATTCAAAAGGATCTTTAGTTCTTCTTGGCTGACTTGAGAGTACGAATGAGATATACGAACCGCTTGGAATCATTTTCGGATGACCAAGGGAGATTCTTTGGACGCTTATTGCGAGAGATTTTGGAACTCTTTTCTACCAACCTCTTCATTTACGAAGGTCTTGTTTAAGGAGCAGACTGAGCGGTTTTGCTGCAGACATCTTACCCAGATCCGAGACTATTGCTTGGAACAGAAGTCTGATTCTACTCAAAAATGGATGGGTCATGCGAAACGGGGTTTTGCCATCCATTCGGGCAATCTGACTTACCCCACAGATGAGATCATGACTCAGAGAACCGAACAGACTTCTAATAATGAAAGTAGAAAGAGAAAGAGTTCCCAAGACAAAGAAAAGAAAGATACATGTCCCCGACAGACTCTTAGAGAAAAGGCTATCTATCTCAAAGAGAGGAAGTGTTTTGGCTGCGGGAAATTTGGACACATCTCCGCAAAGTGCCCCAAAAAGGCACAGTAGGAACGGACTGAAGACAAGCCAGAGAGTTCTAGAGCAGCAAAGGAACGCGCAGAAAAGGCAGATGAAAACAGATTTGGTACCAAATTGCGTGGGGCCCGAATAGAATCAGATGAACGAAAGTACATAACTTTGTTGCACTTAGGGCAAAGTGAAAGATCAGGAAGCCCTCATTTTCTTTGATGGAGGAGCCAAGGCCAACTTCTTTTGGCGGCTCGATTTGAAATTACGCCCGACAGGCGGAGGCAATTCTAGCGGCACCCGAACGGGATGTTGCCATTACACGATCATTGGCAAACTTCGTTTGCAATGTCAGGGGTGTTTAGGGCACGAGGACTTCTACGTAATTCCCTTAGGAGGTTGTGACATCCTCCTCAAAATCCCTTGGTACCACAAGAACAACGCCCAGGTTGACTATCGGGCTGAGAAAGCGACTTTGACAAATGAAGGACACAGAGATTGTACTTGATGAAATTCCGTTTCTTTACTCGACTTTCTGGAGAGAACTGAATGATGATTGAAGGTCGAATATGTTTTGACCTTGATAAAGAACGCCAAGATTTTCTCCACACTCATGCCGATTGCTTTTCTGAGGGCCTGCCAAGCAAGTTGCCACCAGCTCGTCATGAGGATCATACCATTGATCTGATACCTGGAAGCACACCACCGAACCGGCCACCTTACAGTGTGAGCGAGCCCAAAATGAAGAGATTATGAACCAAGTGAAAGACCTCTTGGAAAAGAGTCTTATCCAACCGCTCCGGTGTTGTTGGTTTTGAAGAAAGACTGATCTTGGAGAATGTGCATTGATTACAGAGCTCTTCATAAAAATCACCATCAAGAACAGATTTTCGATTCCGAGGATCAATGATATTCTTGACCAGCTACTACAGGGATCCTCTTGTTTCAGCAGGATCGATTTGAAGAGAGGATATCATCATATCTGAATCACGCCGGGAGATATCTACAAGACGCTTTTTGACGACCTTCAGTTTATTGAATTTTGGTGATGCCTTTTGGCCTTACCAATGCTCCAGCGACCTTTAACCGAATGATAGACAGGATTTTCAGAGAGTACAGATCTTTTGTTGGCACTTTCTTTGACATTATTGTCTTCTCCAAGGATGAGGCAGAGAGAACATAGAGAACACCTGCTCACTACAGGTCTTTCAGGCATTGCGAAAATCACAAGTTGGTGATTAATGCAAAGAAGAATGAATTTTTTCCTACCGAAGATCACTTTTTTGGGACACATCGTCTCTCAGTAGCCGGAGTGCAAATGGCCCGACGAGATTGAGACTATACGTGATTGGCTCTTATTTTGACACAGAAAGGAGTCCCTTTCCGTGGGGACCCACAGAG
>NC_140938.1:143504741-143542241 GCF_014529385.1 Adiantum capillus-veneris
GGATAAATCCATGGAGCAATCAAACAACAATCCATATGGGAATGGGAAAGGAAAGCAACAAACAACCCGATATTGTCGCAACCTTTCTAAACAACCCTCAAATGGATCCCTAAAGTACAAAACAAATATCTCTTGGACACACAACGGCTAATCACAAAAATAACCATTAAAGAAAGGGAATTTGTGCTTCAAAAACTTTTGTTTGGCAAAAGCGCACAAAATGAGACCTCGCCACCAACCAAAGTCACTGAACATTTGGTTTAATACCCACTCTTGCATAACACTATGTTACCCAATGTATCTCTTCTTTGAGCATAATAGTGCCACCTTACATGGCCTTGCATCGACACCTTGTTTTCGACCATGCACATTGGACAGACCTGTGTTCGGAGCGACTCATAATGGGAAGGGGGAGGTAACAACAGTGGCTATAGTAGCCGATGCAACAATTGCAAGATGATAGGCTGCAAGATGTTGAGAGATTATGTGTACAATGTATAAAGTGTGTTTGATGCTTAAATTTTTTGTTTTTTGACAACTTTAGCAGATTTTTACTCTTATCTCGCAAAGTATTGAGCCATAGCAACATATTTCTACAGGCTAGATACCTAGAGTGAGAGTATGTACATACGAGTGTGATGAATAATTTTGGAAAAAAACTGGCCAAATAAAAATAAGTTTTAGTCATTTTCTTTGCTTTTTAACCTAATAATGATTTAAAAATTGGAATCTAATTCTGAAAGTAAACGTTGAGCATGCAAAGCAAGAGCTTGAGCATGGCAAATATGAAATGATTCGGCAAAAGTCCAAATTTGGGCTAACTTCAAATAGAACAAAATTGCAAAATTAGGAGCAAATGATGACGAGAAGTCCAAACAACAAACTGTATGACCTGCAGGTGGTATGACATGGAAAATATGACCAACTAAGGTAAATATGCAAATTTCACTTGGGGTAAGTTGAACACATGTAGGCAAATGGGCAATTTAGACCTCATTACAATCTGACACCTTCACACACACACACACACACACACACACACACACACACACACACACACACAGCTCCTGGCCACAGTTTTGACTGCCTACAGCCACCCCGGACC
The DNA here is from genome assembly GCF_014529385.1 of Adiantum capillus-veneris. Taxonomy (NCBI): domain Eukaryota; kingdom Viridiplantae; phylum Streptophyta; class Polypodiopsida; order Polypodiales; family Pteridaceae; genus Adiantum; species Adiantum capillus-veneris. The sequence goes on from NC_140938.1 coordinate 143,505,847, forward strand.
TTGAGAGCGCACCAGATTTCACATTTATGCTCCCTGTCAGTGCATAAACAGTTATGTATGGTCAAAAGTGCACACAAAAAATCAGCAAAGCAGAATCAATCAAATCAAAATAGGGATTTGGGCAAACTGATAGAGAAATTTTGGAAGGGTAAATCAAGTTCAAATTCCAAGAAAAGTGCATGGGAGTGCTCCCCTCACCTGGAAGAACCCAAGCATCTAATTACAATCCACAGATGGGGTGAAACATGGATGCGATCCATGACCCCCATCTCAATTTGCAAGAAAAAGTTGGGCAAAACAATGCTGGTGAAATCGTTGTCTCATTGTTGTAATTACAGTCCAAAAATGCTGCAAAACATGGATCGTGATCCATGTCCCCCAACTTGGTCTAATAGGGGAATTTAGCACATACAATTTGATAGTGCCTTGGGGAATGTGCCCTACAAATTTGACATTAAATGGACATGGAAATCATAAAAAATCAAGAGAAATTGGGTTTTCAGTCTGCAAATGGTCATTTTCACCCATGGTGGGAAAAATTTGACATAAATTCATTACAAAGTGCACCAATAGCTTGGGAAAGATGCTTGGAAGCTAACTTATAAGTCTTCTGCAAAATAGTGCTAGATAATGGATCACAATCCATGACCCTTGAAGCAGATTGATCAGGAAATGAGTGCAGATTTCTTGCACTGATCTTAAGTGGGAAAATGTGTCAAATTCTTACTGTTTTCTCATCCAAACAACACATTGATTATGCTTGTTAGCATAGCTAGTATGCTAGTTAGCATCCTAGGTATTCTGATCAAAACATTGTCCATGCTAGGTAGTATACATGCTATGCTGGTTAGTATACCTAAGGAGCTAGTTAGCATACCTTGTATGCTAGTTAGCACACCATGTATGCTAGTTAGCGCACATGATATGCTATTTACATATGCTTGTTGGAACATTGAATATGCTAGTTAGCATATGCTTGTTGGAACATTGAATATGCTAGTTAGCATACCTATTATGCTAATGAAAACACTATATATGGTAGTCAACACACCCTGTGACAAGCATGTTAGGATGTTGAATGTCCTATTTAGCACTCCGAATTGTTTTCATGAACATGCCGGATGTCCTAGGTAACAATCTGTATATTCCTATTTGGATTCATTTACTCTAGTAAACATACTGATCAAATCTGGATATTGCAGGTTGAGCTCTTTCACAAACTCAAAGAAAAACATCCAAATTGTATGATTGGCATGAGAATGTTTGATGTTGAAGCCATTCTTTTGCAAGCATCTAAAGGATAAATACACATGCTATTGTGAATACCATGTGCAAATTTCCTTTCGAAAGGACTCATTGAACCACATGCTCTTTCATGACTTTGGTCTAAATGATGCGGGTTACAATTGTCCATGCAGTATCCATGACACAGTCGAGAACATTAGCAAGGGTTGCTTTGCTTCACATCACACATTCAAAGGTGTCACACAAATGTTGGGGTTGGTTCTCTGTCCAAAGCAACATATGGAGTTTTCCATAGAAGCGAATGCATGATGGGAGACTATAAGATATGTGGAGTCATTGAACCACATGCTCTCTCATGCCTTTGGTCTAAATGATGTGGGTTAGGATTGTCCATGTAGTATCCATGCCACATGCGAGAACATTAGCAAGGGTTGCTTGGCTTCACATCACACGTTCAAAGGTGTCACACAAATGTTGGGGTTGGTTCTCTGTCCAAAGCAGTAGATGGAGTTTTCTATAGAAGAGAATGCCTGATGGGAGACTATATTAAGATATGTGGAGTCAAAAGGTTAGAATTATGTTGCTTGGAGATAGCAAAGCCAAGTAAGAGCATTACTATGAAAGTATTTGCATATGTAGAATCAAAAGACAAGCATGGAAATAGTAAAAAAAGAAAGTAATCAAATTTGCTACGGTAGCAGTCTAGGTGCTTCTCAATCTCATCTTTTTTCCTTCTCAGTTGTCTTGGCTTGGTGGTACGCTTTTTTAATACCTTTTTCAATGCAATGGCAACATTCATATCATGCAGCAAGAAATTAATTGTAATTTTCCTTTCCTCGCGACACAGTAAAGGTATCAAGTGTCCTTTATGAAGACATCATAAAGGACAAGAAAAAATTAGTGAACTAGTGCACATAGACATAATTATGCCAACAAGATTTTCTCCATTATAAATATTCAAAGAGATACATGCCATAAGATGTGCATCTTGCTAGCACTACAAAATTTGGGCACAATAGAGAACAGGTTCAACTTAGTTTCTTGCAAGCGCGTGAGCAAGTGGCTTTCTTCTCACCTTTGGTAAGGTCGGTTATGTCATCCTCTGTATCTTTTGGGGCAACACAAACATCCTCTCTAGGCTCTTCTGGATTTTGGTCCAAGCCACATTTCCTCTTTAGCTTCACTTTGTTTACAAAATCCTGGAGAGGGTTGTCATCACCGGCGTCTTGCACATTCTACACACTCTTGATTGTTTTCTCTGAAGCACTTATTCCATCAGCTACAACAAGCTTGGGTTTGGCATGAATAATCATGATGAAGTCATCATCGTCATCCGTTTCTTTACTATCTACAACACCCTCAAGCTATTTTGTTGCAGTGTCACATTTACCCCTTCATGCATTGTATCCAACTCATTCAAGTCATCATTACATGGTTTCTGTTCTTCAATCCTTTGCTTGACATGCTTCTGTCATGTGCGCTTCCCACATCATTGATTCTTGTGTATTCCTTTCAGACATTAATTATCATATCCAAATTGCTAGTAAAAATGGAGTCTTACCATACACCGAGTGACATTTTTTGAGTGAATCAAAATCCAAGCGAATATTTATACCGCATATGCCCATGTTGTCCTATTTGGTGCGGTTTGGGTCCATCCTCAATATCAAGGATGAAGCAAAGGAAGGCATGCCACCTAGGGACCATGTCTATAGTTTTCTTCTATATTCTCTCTCTCTCTCTCTCTCTCTCTCTCTCTCTCTCTCTCTCTCTCTCTCTCTCTAGCATATGCAGAACCACCTTCAAAGCTTAATAGATAGTAATCGATGTGTGTTGATTCTTATCTTCACGTCCTTATTCAAGAGACTTGACTTATGTGGCTTTGACTTCAAGAGTTGTAGGGCATAGACTTGCCGCACGCTCTCTATCTCTCCTCTCGCATCGCCTTGCTCTTCCTCTCTTTCTACAAATGCACTCTCTTCTCTCTTTGACCATAGCGCACAAGATTGTGTCTCCTCTGTGTGTGTGTGTGTGTGTGTGTGTGTGTGTGTGTGTGTGTGTGTGTGTGTGTGTGTGTGTGTGTGTGTGTGTGTGTGTGTGTGTGTGTGTGTGTGTGTGTGTGTGTAATAGGAATGGTTGCCTATTACGAGACTATGCTCACAAAAATGCAAGAGAGAGAAGCACAACACAACATTAGAGAGAGAGAGAGAGAATAAGAATACATCAGATGCCATAGCCTTTGATTATGAGAAAGCCCGATACAGTGTACAAAGGAAACCCTTCCTTATGTAGAAATAATGAGCACCCTTTCATATCCCCGTAGCCCTTCCTGATTATGACTCTTGAGATCCCCTCCTTCTAAGGGCTTATTCCCACATGAAGGTACACGACGACATGCCGGACACTCCCAATGTGATTAATGTGGTCATGTGCAGCCATGTGCGGTCCGGGCACATACACTTGGCGCGCACGGTGGATTGCGCGAACCCATAAGTAACCCTTGATTAGAACTCAAGTGCAATTTGTTTTTACAAATCTATTTAGGCATAGCCGAGGCAGAGAACCTCAAGTGCAAGAAGTATGAAACAATTGATACATTTCCAATAACACGAACAGGAAAGGAAATTATGTCTTTTCTGCAGCATACTAGCAACCGCAACACTTTTGGACGTCCCTTCATGAATTTGATTCCCCGTCATAGACGCTCCATTCGCTCTTTGTCGATATGTCCCTATGCCGCATCAACCTTCATCTCTTGGACATCACCAATCTTGGTACAATTAAACTTCTTGCACAATGAAGAGCAAGCACAACAATTTCCCCACCGCTTCATTGTTGCTCGCACTTGGAGTATCTCCGCAATCTGAATGCAGAAAAGATCTGACCTTGGAACACCGCACAGCGCAGCTCATTTGAGTATTGAACACCACATCAGACCCCGCATCCGGCTGCTAACTCAAATATACTTGCTGTGATGACTTTTCTTGAGTTTCTGAAACATGCGTACACCGGCGTGCTGCACTGCAGTCTGCATGGCAAGAAACCCCGCAAGGCGCATGTGAACCAAGGTCCAAAATTGTGGAAAACACCGCAAAATTGACCTCTCCATTTGGCACCGCATTTCTTCTTGACACGGCACTTTGACTGCGCCTGCAAATGTCATAGATGGCCTCGTTGTCGAGCATGATTTCCACATCAATGTGCTCGAGCAGAGAGTGGGTGGACAAGAAGTTGTTGTAGGGCTCTACCACAGATTGGAGACCTGTGGGGAAGGGTAGACAATGAAGCCAAGCTTGGATTTCTTATCGTAGTCCACCGACAGGCGCTCCAGCAGCAGCAGGGAGCTAAGGCCAGAGTCGGTTCCGCCGCCTACTGCCTGGAAGACCAGGAATCCCTGCAACCCGGTGTAGTTGTCGGCAAGCTTTCGGATGCGGTCCAGGCAAAGGTCCATGATTTCCTTGCCAATGGTATAGTAGCCCAGAGCAAAGTTGCTAGCGGCGTCCTCCTTGCCGTTGATGAGCTGCTCAGCATGGAAAGCTGGTGGTAAGTGCCGATCCTCACTTCGTGGATGACGGTGGGCTCCAAGTCCAGAAAGACGACACGTGACACGTGATTCTCGGTGCTTGTCTCGCTGAGAAGGTGTTGAAAAGTTCAACGTTGTTTGGTTGTTTTGCAGGCGATGGTGATGCGGCTTCAGCACAGCAACGCTCATGGCCATGGCCGACAACCCTTTGCCGCTTCATACGACAAGGAAAAAGGCAGTTTTCCCCCAACACCTTCCTGCTTGTTGCCAGCATTTGGTTCAGAATTTTTGGCGTCAGTAATTGGAAACACCTCCTTCGTCAAAAAAGGGGAGTCCGTTCCGCACGTGGTCGCGAAGTGTAATAGGAATGGCTGCCTATTACGAGACTGTGCTCACAGAAATGCAAGAGAGAGAAGCACAACACACCATTAGAGAGAGAGAGAATAAGAATACATCAGATGCCATAGCCTTTGATTATGAGAAAGCCCGATACAGCATACAAAGGAAACCCTTCCTTATGTAGAAATAATGAGCACCCTTTCATATCCCCGTAGCCCTTCCTGATTATGCCTCTTGAGATCCCCTCCTTCTAAGGACTTATTCCCACATGAAGGTACACGACGACATGCCAGACACTCCCAATGTGATTAATGCGGTCATGTGCAACCATGTGCAGTCCGGGCACATACACTCTCACATACTGTACATCTTCTCGTGAATGTAGGCTTAGATGGAAGCTACTAGAGGAGTAGGGCAAGCCCCAAGGTGCAATGCTGCACAAGCTAGGCAAAGTGTGCGTTTGGGTGAGGATTATTAGTTAGGCAAGAAAATAAGGGAGAGAGAATATTTATTTATGCAACTCTTATAATTGAGAGAGATAGGTAATGAGGGCCTTGAGAAGAGGGAGAATGAGGGCTTGAGAAGTGCCATGTGTCAAAAGCCTAATTATTGAGTGATATTGAATTTTAGAATTCACAAAAATGTAACATTCCTTGAGATAATGTCTATTCATTTTTTAGACTCTTAAAATTGTCAACAGTGTAATTATTGAGCCCTTTTTTCCATGTGTGTGTGTGTGTGTGTGTGTGTGTGTGTGTGTGTGTGTGAGAGAGAGAGAGAGAGAGAGAGAGAGAGAGAGTTCATAGTACCTCTCAATGAGAAGAGTGATTTTTCTTAGGTGCATGACACATTAGGGCATTGAATCAAAGGCCATGTGGAGGTGAAAGCCAACCATTTGTAAATGAAAAGGAAAAAGTTGGCCTCCACCCCTTGTCAAAGGGATAGCCTCGTACCCTTGGCCAATTTCTCCAAGCAAAGGCCAACTACAAAAAGTGCACACGCGAGTTCATTTCAAAGGCGTCAACCCCTGACAGATATCATCCAGGTCAAAGGTTTAACCACCTGAGCTACTCTCATTCGTTGAGAAAAATGTGCACCTCTTTTTCAAGTCTAGTGTGACAGCAGTGTTAACGGCCATCTACAAAAGGAGGGTGGGACAGGTGCCCTAGTGTGACAAGAGACCTATAAGCCATTCTAAAATACAAAAGTGAATGGATCTTTTTTTATTGAAACTCTCCATTGTATCTCAATCGACTGATATTGAAAAGTCTCGGGTCAATTTTGAGCTCGCTTCTAGGAAAACTCAAAAATTTGCACAAGCTTTGAGAAAAGCTTCAAATTTTGATCTAAAAATGAGAAGAGATCCAAGTTTGCCCTTATTTTCACCGTTAAGAAAAGTGTATTTTTTTAACCTCTCTCTCTCTCTCTCTCTCTCAGGCACACACACAATTTTTGTAGTTTTTTTTTTAAAGTTCAAAAGGTGTGCGACAGTGCCCACCCTTTGAGGGAGATTTTATTTTTTAGAATAATTTTAAAAAGCAAAGTGTATAAAAGCCTCCTTAAAATATCACAAGAACAAGAGAGAGTTTAAAAATCCCCCCCCCCCCCCCAACACACTCCCCCAAAAATTAAAAAAATAAAATGGTACCACCCCAGTAGAATCTACTAGGTCTATTGAAAACTTTAACATTAATTGGACAAGTGGATTCCCCCAAGGGTTTTTAGTAAAAGGAAATGCCACTGATTTATTGTTGTTCTTGCACATCCCCCTCTCCTTCCGACCGTGACTTCATCAGTGCTGCGATCGCCCTCTCTTCCTTTTTGTCCTCTCAATAGCTAGATCTACCCATCCAGATCATTGCATCTCGCTCTCTCTTGACTATTTAATTTGCGCTCTGCTTATACTAAGGTATAAGCTAAGCAGCACACCGATTCAAGACAATGGCCCATGGCATCCAAGGCATCGACGAGTAGAACCCTACAAAAAGGGGGTTTATATATACGCAACAAATGGATCTGGGTACATTCACTGCCATTCCTAGTTGAATCACTGAGCTACAACTATAAAGACAACTCCTCAGTGTCCACTATGTGCAGCTTTTCTTTGAAAAGGAACCTGCTATTAGAGATGGTGGCATCATGTGTGCAAGGGTAGAAAAAGAGAGAGTATCACTCATCAATGAGGCCTCCCTTGCTTGCATACCTCGCCACGTGTTTCTTCTTTGTTGCACTGCCATGTCGTGATACGCAGAGGAAACTCGTTTTTCCATCGATATTCTCCAAAGGCATCTCCATTTTAACATCAATCAGAGTCTCACTTCCCAAGGTGGCCAAAAAGTGCATATAACTTTCTCTTAAGAGGGAAGACAAAGTAGAGTGACCCTAAGGAATACCTTATGTGGACTAACGTTTTTGCTTAGCTTTGCTAGAAGGCATCTCAATGTGAACCCTTAAAAAGATCATACCAGCCTAATTACTGGGTCTACGGTGTTCCTATTAAGCAGAATCTCTGCAGATTCCTCCGTGCCAACCAAAAAGAAGTAGGCCCTCTCTCCTCTCTCTTCGATCTCTCTCCTATCTCTTCCCCCGCGTGGTTTGCCAAGTGACTCATCGGGGCCTGGCTGCATAGCCATGGACAACAGCTCCATCGCAAGCGACAAAACCCCCCCCCCCCCCCCCCCCCCCCCCCCCCAAGCTATACAAGGTCGCCTCTTGCTTGATCTCCCGCTTTCTCTCTCTTCAGTCAGAGCGTCAGTATGGAGGTCTCTCTCTCTCTCTCTCTCTCTCTCTCTCTCTCTCTCTCTCTCTCTCTCTCTCTCTCTCTCTCTTTCGTTCGTCTGCCTCATCAGCAGGGACTTCGACAGCGGCACTCCAAGCTTCCAGCACAGTTTCTCTGTCTGTCTCTCCCCTTCGTGCCTCCACCGTGGTGCCCTCCATGCCATCTACATTCCCTGTCTGGCCGTTCACACTCTACTTGCAGCACGAATAGCCAGCACCGTCCAATCTTGGAGCATCTGACATTCCTTGAACTTGGATGACCCACACAATGGACCAGCTCTCGCAGTGAGCTCCTCTCTCTCTCTCTCTCTCTCTCTCTCTCTCTCTCTCTCTCTGTCCCCCCGAACGACCAAAGTGAAGATATATTTTCCTATTGCGCACTGTCCCATAGACATGGCATCTGCCTTTCTCTCTCCCCTCGACGTGTCGCCTCCCCGTTTTTTTCACATCAAGGCTACGGAAGGCATTTCTCAAGATACTTCTTAATCAACCTTAAACCAAAATTGGCACGGCCTACTTACTTTTTGTATTCACTTTGAAAAGAAGGAGTTAATAAAAATAACAAAGGCTCCTTAAAGAAATCACTACAAAGAAAAAGAGAGTTAGAAAAAAAACCAAAGCCTCATATCCCTTAGGAAGGCTTTGTTTCTTTTTTCCTAAATCTCCCTTTCTTTTTGTAGTGGTTCCTTTAGGGAAGCTATATTTATTTTAACTCCTTCTTTTCACATTGAATACAAAAAGTAAGCATGATTTTTTAGACAAAAGAAAAAGGGAAGCATTGCCAAGTCGACATACGTTAGGTAAGTGGCTTGGAAGTTCACGAGGCAAGTAGGGATAGATGATGACTTGTGTGGCTGTGTGGAGATAGGAGTTGATGCAACAACATCAACATAGCCATGTATAGATCAACAGAGGAGATGAAAGGCTTCGCTACACTCAAGGAGAGGTGCAACTACTTCATTGTATGGGGGTTCAATTTTGAAAGCAATTGTTTAAAAGAGAAAGGAAAGAAAAATGGTAGACAAAAGAAGGCACATGTCCGACATGCCTGCCCAAAAAGGGACACAAGGAGCCGGCTAGGGATTGTGCTAGGCAGGATGACAAACCCAAAGAGCAAGGAGGAGAAGGACAGTTGAGGGGGGTCACTCTGCTAGAGCTACACAGACGACACCATTTTCTACACTTCAATTTTTCTCTCGTTCTCTCTCTTGATGTAGGTCTCGCTCCTCTCTCTCTCTCTCTCTCTCTCTCTCTCTCTCTCTCTCTCTCTCTTTTTGTGCCACCCATGCTACCCTAGAACCTATGCATCAGTCATCTCTTACTATCCTGCCTGATCTCCTATGGACTATTCTCAAGGGACAAGGGTAGACGAGGGCGTGATATGAAGGGTCACACGAGAGACTGCAAGTCACTTCAATGGGACAATCGAAGACAATGATTGGCACCCCAGGGCAGCGAGGGAGGGGGGGGGGGGGGGGGGGGGCAGCTCTGCTATGTCAATTCATTGGGCATGGTGGATGTAAGCCTTGTGATCTATTAGCAAAGGGGATGGAGAGGCATCCTTGCTAAGAAGGAGCAGGGTCTTTTTCCATAGTCATCAAAGGCATGTTGCACATTTAGAGAGAGAGAGAGAGAGAGAGAGAGAGAGAGAAAGAGTTTTTTCACATGCAAATAGAGGGTATGGACATTGGAGCCTTTGTTCATTACATGCACAATGGGGGGGGGGGGGGGGGATTAGAAAAAGTACAAAATTCAACGGATTTTATTAAGATTCTTCCTTCCAAGAAAGGCGGAGAGACAAGCATGCAATAGTCGATGGAAAAACTTCTTGTGTGCAATCAACTTCAATTTTGTTTTTAGGGATCTTGGTAGATTCCTCATAAAATTTAAATAAAACTCAGCAAGGATACTGGTATTGGTCACCATATAGAAACAAATAAGTGACGATCTCAATTTGTAGCACCCAAAGATATTCACGATAGCTGGTTAATAAGGTTGGTCCACGAGCAAAGAGTTGAAAAATACTAAGGTGTGCTATAGTTAAGAAAAAAGTTGAAAAATACCTAAATATAGTTCAAAAGGGGGGGGGGGGGGGGGGGTGTGAAGGAGTACGAGCGGAAGTGCGAGGCGAGAGAGAGTGCGAGAAGAAGAGCACGACGATATGGTGAACTCGCTCTACTGTAATGTGTAGAGCATAGTGAGTTCTTATTAGGTTTTAACAAAAGAATATGTATACATACCTGGCGGCCCGCCCACTTACCTGGGCGACCACATTGGGCTTTATACCCCAACAACCTCCCACTTAAAGTCCAATGTGGTACTTTTAAGTGTGAGAGAAGCTACGATACAAGCTAATATACAAGAGATGTAGAGAAGTGATGTACTATCCTACACCTAATTGCTTGCGAAAATGCGCAAAGCTCTCTGAGGGAAGTCCTTTTGTAAGTAGAACAGCAGGATTTTCTGTGGTGTGAACTTTGACAAGCTGAAGTTGCTTATCCTCAAGCATTTCCCTGATGAAATGATACTTCACATCCACATGCTTTGTCTTTGAGTGATAAACTGGATTGCGAGCCAATTGTATAGGACTTTGACTATCACAATATAACACATGCATCTCTTCTTTGATTCCCAAATCTATTACTAGTCGATTAAGCCAAATTGATTCTTTGCATGCCTCTGATGCTGCAACATATTCAGCCTCTGTAGTAGACTGAGTAACACAATCTTGTAATCTAGAACTCCATGATATTGCTCCACCAGCCAATGTAAAGACATACCCTGACGTAGACCTTCGGTTGTCTAAGTCACCTGCATAATCTGAGTCTGTAAAAACCTTTACACTTAGCTCCTGACTCCCATAGCATATACGCATACTCTTTGTAGCTTTCAGGTATCTCAATATTCCTTTCACTGCCTCCCAATGTTTCTTGCCTGGGTTTGACATGTATCGATCTACTACTCCCATTGCAAATGGAATGTCTAGGCGAGTAGCAATCATTGCATACATCAAACTACCCACTGCAGACGCATATGGAATCTTATCCATTTCAGCCTCTTCTTCCTCAGACACATGACAATCTTGTTTGCTAAGTTTCACATATGGTGGCAATGGAACACTCAATGCCTTTCCCTTCTCCATATTGAAACGTTGCAAAACCTTGTCAATATACTCTGTTTGAGATAACCAAATCAACTTCTTTGATCTGTCTCTCTCAATGCGCATACCAAGTATATGACTTGCCTCACCCATGTCTTTCATGTCAAACGATTTTGCCATCTTTGACTTCAAAGCTGAAATTTCTTCCAAGTGTTTGCCAGCAATCAACATGTCATCCACATACAAAATAAGTTCAGCCAACTGCCATCCTTAGCCTTCTTTGCATATAGACAGTGATCGAACTCACTACGTTTGTAGCCTTGAGAAAGCATAAACTTGTGAAACTTATGGTACCATGCCCTCGGTGATTGTTTTAAGCCATAAAGACTCTTTAACAACTGGCATACCAAATCTTCCTTGCCTTTCTCAACAAACCCTTCTGGCTGCTGCATGTAAATTTCCACATCTAAATCACCATGCAAGAACGCTGTCTTGACATCCATCTGGTGCAACACCAAATCTAATATGGCAACCAATGCAAGAAAGCATCTCAATGTAGTCATCTTGACCACTGGAGAGAAGACTTCATCAAAGTCAATGCCTTGTTCTTGCTTAAAGCCCTTGGAAACAAGCCTTGCTTTGTACGTTGGCTGACTATCATGAACAGTGATTTTATACCTATAAACCCATTTACAAGGTAGAGCCTTTTTTCCCTGTGGTAATTTAACTAGCTTCCATGTCTGGTTTTTATGCAGGGCTATGATCTCTGACTGCATGGCCAATTGCCAATTCCCGGAGTCCTTCATTTGCACTGCTTCCTTGTAGCGTGAAGGCTCATAGCAATCAGTCAACATGACATAGTTCATAGATGGAACAAACCTATCAGGAGGTCGCGTGATAGGTCCAGATTTACGCAAAATAGGTGGCTGAGGCTCATCCACAACCTGTGGTTCCACTCTATCCTGTCCTTGCTCCTCTTGAGCCCTGACATTTTGTCTTACACGTGAAGGTCCATCTTCTTGGAAGACAACTCTTCTAATCTCCTCAACCCTCTCTGGTTTAGAATGATATTTGGCTTCGTTAAAGTGAACATCATTGCTGCGGATAACCTTTCTGGATTCGGGATCCCAAAGTCTGTACCCCATATCACCATAATTACCATAGCCTAGAAAGATGCACTTTCTACTCTTTGGCTCAAGTTTGTTCCTAAATTTCTTTGGAACATGAGTATATGCCTCACAGCCAAAGACTCTGAGATGCTTGTATGACGGCATTTTGCCTTACCATACCATCTTTGCCACTAAATCCTTCTGCAAAACCTTGCTAGGAGATCTATTTATAAGATGAACAGCTGTTGATACAGCTTCAACCCAAAACCCATTTGTCAGTTGTGCATTAGACAACATACTTCTGACCTTCTCTTGTATAGTCCTATTCATCCTCTCAACAACACCATTTTGAGGAGGATTGTAAGGAGCAGTAAGTTCACGTTTTATACCTTTTGACTCACAAAAGTCCTGAAAGGCCTTTGAAACATACTCTCCACCATTTTCAGTGCGTAAGCATTTAAGCTTCTTGCCACTTTGATTCTCCACAAGTGTCACAAACGTTTGAAAACACTAAACGCTTCATCCTTGTGCTTGAGAAAGTAAACCCATACTTTCCTCGAGTAATCATCTATAAATGTCATAAAGTAAGAAGCTCCCCCTAGAGATAGGTTAGGCATAGATCCACACAAATCACTATGAACAAGTGCCAACTGTGTATCTCTTCTACTGCTTCTATGCTTATGTGGCTACTGTGTTTTCTTACCATACAGACAATGTTCACAGAATTCAAAATCATTAAATGGCAAGCCAGGCAAATAACCAGAATGAGACAAGATTTCCATTCCCTTCTTGGACATATGTCCTAACCGACTATGCCACAAAGAAACGTTCGGCTACTCGGTTACATTGATTACATTTTTAGAGACATTTGATACATAAATCATGTAAAGTCCTCCAGACTTTAATCCATGTGCTATTGTCATAGAACCCTTGGATATCTTCCACATGTTCTGTCCAAAAGTGGTGACGTAGCCAGCATCATCAAGTAAACTTGTGCTGATCAAGCTCTTTGTAATTGCGGGAACATGTCTCACATTCTTCAGCGTGAAAGAAGAGCCATTCTGAAACTTCAAGTGAACATCTCCAACACCTAAGATCTCACATGTCTGCCCATTGCCTAGCCGAACATGATCTTTAGTGGTCACATAAGAGGTAAACCACTCCTTGTTTGGAGACACATGAAGTGATACCCCTGAGTCTATAATCCAGTCACTCTGTGCATTTCCATCAGATGCTGTAAGAAGAGCTAAGTCCATTGTATTCTTCAAGAAGTAGATGTCTCCTAACACTAGACTGTCATCCTCTGCAACATTGTTTGTGACATTTATTTCTTAAATCTTCACTGAGGACTTGTTCTTCTCACCATGGTCTTCAGCTTTCTCTTTGCCTTTTTCTGATTTCCATTCTCTGCAGTCTCTTTTCATGTGACCCTTCTTGCCACAATGGTAGCATTCTATGTCACTCTTGCCTTTAGCACTGCGGGAATTGCTACGAGACTGATCCCTCTTTCCACCTTTGTACTTTTCTTTGGTCCTTCCTCTGACAACTAAGGCTATTCCTTTGCCTTTGTCCATTGTCTTTCTGTTGGTTTCTTCAGTAAGCAGAGTGCCTTCTACACCTGTTATGGTCAAACCATCTGGAGGTGTAGAATTACTCAAAGCTGTGCGAAAAGTGTCACAACTTTCCGGCAATGTGATTAACAGGAACATAGCTCTAATAGGTTCATCAAACTTGACACCTTGGGCTGACAACTGACTGTAGATGGTGTTGAATTCATTCAGATGATTGGACATAGGTGTCCCTTCTTTCATCTTCAAGTCAACAAGCTTCTTAAGCCAGTATACCTGTGAAGCTGCACTCTTCTTCTCATAAAGATCACTCAGCTTTGTCCATGCTTCATAAGCTGACATCTCGTCTGCTACATTGAAGTAAACGCTTTCTGCCAAAGTCAGCATAATGGTAGAAAGTGCCAATTCATCCATTTCACTCCATTCATCTTCGTCCATATCTTGTGGTTTTATCCCCTTGAGCTTTATAGGTTTTATCTGCTTCTTTTGTACCAACACGTGCCAAATCTGCTTCTTCCACAATGGGAAATTGGTTCCATCCAGCTTCTTGATATTGTAAAGAGCAGTGTCTTGTGATCCAGCCATAGCTATGCTTCACAGTAGCTTACTTTCTTGGGAAAAATTCGGCACAGTTTCCCCTGTAAACTGACCTCTGAACCAATATCGACCTGTCAAATGAACCAAGAAAGCTTCAGATTTTGTAGGAATTTCGGCAGAGTCTCCTTTGTAAAATGGCTCTGGTGTACTAAAAAAACAAACCAAAAAAAGCTCAAAAAACCACTGTCTCTCTAACACTGTAAGCTGTGGGTAAACCTGTCCTGCACCTGTACTGTCTCTCACTGTCCTGTAAGCATAGACTGCGACAATGCCTCAACGGCAGTAAAGCAAAGATGCAGTCCCAGCTGTCTAACTCACAGTCAATACATCCTAGCTGCCTATCTAAGGGTGCTCGAGGGATCGCTCCAAGACCTGTATCACCGAAAGGATCTCAACATTCGAGAATCCCCCAGCTCAATAAAACCTCACTCGACCCTCAACAAAGGCTGCAGTAAATCTGACAGTACATAGACTTCCCACAAAGTCATACATCCACAAATTTCCCACTGTATGCTGTAACAGCTGCGGCGGTTGTTTGCTGCGTGACTCACAGCCAACAAACCCTCAACAGACATACATCATCTCTGACAATACATCCCATGTGGAAGTACCTGCAATGTCAGGATGAAATCTGGAATATCAAGCAGCAAACACAAGCTACCTGATGAACTAGTGGATGTCGCCTACAGTCTGTGTGTAGGTGCGTCCGTGTCGTATGTGACACGCCTCCAAGAACTGTGAGCCATCCTTCGTTGTGTAGACAGCCACAAATCAGCACTCTGGAAGTGCAGATATCCTCAGCACTTGCAGTCGTAGGCCGAAACCCCAAATTTGCAGAGTCGGATCTGCACCCGCCGAGACCACATAGTCGAAAATGGCCTGCGTAGAACTTTGTCGAAGCCGAACGGTGGCCGAGATGACCTCAGAATATGCTGACTAGGATAACAGGGTATGCTAACTAGCACCCAAAGTACCATGTATGCTAACTAGCATAACTGGTTTTGTTAAATAGCATACACAGTATCATGTATGCTTACAAGCATAACTGGGTATGTTAACTAGCATAATTGGGTATGCTAACTATCATATACAATACCATGTATGCTTACTATCAAAATTGGGTATGCTAACCAGCATATACAGTAGCATGTATGCTTACTAGCATAGTTGTGTATGCTAACTAGCATACACATTAGCATGTATGCTTACTAGCATATGTGTATGCTAACTAGCATACACAATAACATGTATTCTTACTTTCATAATTGGGTTTGCTTACTAGCATACACAGTAGCATGTATGCTTACTAGCATAACTCGGTATGCTAACTAGCTAAACTAGGTATTCTAACTAGCATAATTGGGTATGCTAACTAGAAAAATTAGGTACGCTAACTAGCATAAGTGGGTATGCTAGCCAGCATACCCACTATGCTAACTAGCATACAAAATATGCTAACCCCCATGGCCATTGTGCTAACTAGCATGCACAATATGCTAACTAGCATTCACAGTATGCTAACTAGCATACCAATATTTTCTTGTTATGTTGGTTTAATGAGTAACATGTTGCCATTTATGATTATCTTACCAGAGATTAGTGTTATTGGATGTCCTTGCCCTATGAGCTTGCAACACCATTATGGTGGTATCCTCTATTGGGAGGTGGAAGCTCTAGAGTTTGTCCCCAGGGAGCATGCAACAACAAATTAGAGAAGATGATAGCTATGTACACATGGTAGCTTGACCGTTGCAGTGATTTCCTGTACTTCTACTGGTAGACTGTAAGGTCTCTGTCCCCGATCAAAAGAGCACCATTGTACCATGAATTGAATATAATGGAATAAGTTACTATTTTTAGCAGTTTTCCAAATTCTGTCAGTGCCATGATGTTTAGAATGTTTTAAAGCTTCGAAATGTGAATTAAAATAATTTTTGTAAAAAATTTCCAAAAATAGCAAGTTTTTGGTCACTCGACCCGTCCAGTTTTGATCGTCTCGAAAAACTGCACCCGTACCCCGAATTTGAAAAAAATGCAATTTCGGACCCCGGGGGTTGCTAAATATGGCAGGTACTCAGGCTAGTACGTCTTAGTTAGAGCTTCGTATAGCAATTTTCGGCATCAAAATCCGACTCGTATGACCCGTTTTAGCCTAGAACCAAATTTCCTAAAAATTGTCCGGGGAGGTACCGGGGGCCCGAGGCTGTGTGGGAACAGGTTCCAGCCCACTCCAGACCAGCTTTAGCAGCTAGGGGCCGCCCTCTTGCCTTGTGGGAGTCTTTGGGAAGTTTCCAAGCCAGTAACTAAGTCTCAGAGCCAGTTAACCAAGCCAACCTGACACTTGGTGGGTAGGGGAACTGGACTTGCCAATGCAGAGACTGAGTGCTCCTGCAGTTGCATTTAGCAAGGCTGGTCGATTTTCAGCCTGTAGGAGCCTATTTAAAGGCCTGCACACACACACACACACACACACACACACACACACACATATGCTCACACACACACAGTGCACACACACACACCTACACATACTCTGGGAAGGTGCTGCCGGTACACACACCTTTTGAAGGAGAAGCAAGGAGGGAGGTGCTGTCGAATTCTCGCCTCAAGAAGCTCGATTAGATCAGAAAATCGAGAAGATTATCAGCCCTTAATCACGGTAACCACGGTTTAATTAATGCTATCTGTAAATTCCTTTCTCTACCATCTAAATTTCTCGTCTATTATGCTTATTCCTAGTCGTAATTCTCTATAATTACTCTCTAAATTCTCCTTAACCATATTCTATTATGTAATCATCATCCCATAGCTGAATTATCAGCCATTCATCACTCTTAATTAATGATTAGTGCACGATTATTAGAATTTTGTCTCTCTAGGTAGCATAGAAATTAATCGGTAAGCTGGTAATTGTGTAGATTGATGAGAACCTCTCTTTCTATCACGCATTAATATTGTAGCTGATTTAGATTCATCTCTGTTATGCATTAAGATATAATTAAGGTAAGATTAATCTGTCATTAAGTCTCTAAGAGGGGGTTTTTCTCACACCTGTGCATGCGATGATTCTGCACCCTCTAATTGCTAGGTAAGAGATTAATCATACTTAATCCATCTCTCTGATAATTCCATCAGTGAAATCCTACTATTCTTAATCATGTAAGTCGAGTAATTATCTTTAGAGCAGGTTCCCATAGGAATATACATCATCCATAATGATTGCTAGATGGAAAAATCTAAACCTTTCATGTAGCAGGCATTGTTTGATGTTGCTAATCTATCATTTGGCTTGTTATGACGCTTGCGGACATTAGCTCTTTTCTCCAAGTTAATTATTTAAAGTAGTGAGTTTAAAATGGCCCCGGTTAAGAGGACTCGCTTTGGTGGAGCCCACGACCACGAGGCAGGAACGAGCAAGGTGAACGGGAATGGAAAAGCTCCCATGGAGGAGCAAATACCGGCCATCTCACGGGCCATCGACGAAGAAATGGAAGAGGTAGATCATAATTTCATTCAAGTTGTTTAATTTAACATTGCACACGTTTAGTTGGGAATGAAAATATCCCCAAACATGTTGGAGAAATCCGACGGAAACCTCGGCATTGATATCATTGTACATTAAGTTCTAAAGTAGGAAGGAAATGATTGATGGGTATGCTGGTTGCAATTAGGAAAGAATGTCTGCTAGGGAAAATTTAGCTCGACATGTTCATTTTATTTCCAATGTTGAATCAGTCCTGACCCCCCTCCTCATCACAGGGGGCAGAGTTCCTCGTTAAGGGCTCTTGAATCCACGACTTGCTTTTTATGCGGTGGATACCCACGACTTGCTTTCTATGCGGTGGGAACTCACGTCTTGCTTTCTATGTGGTGGGAGTGTCCATGACGTGCTTTCTATGCGGTGGACATACCTAGTTGTATGGGCAGCTAGGCGACAACGGGAGGAGTGAACTCTCGCTGGAGAGGGGATGTTGTACCTCCAGAACATTGGAATTTTAATGAATAAGTTTGAGTAGAATTTTTACTAGAATACTGTCTTGGTGTTGTTTGCAATACTGGTTGAAGGGCTGTGTTAACGAACAATGTGCTTCGGAATTAAAACAAGGAATGTTTATGTTGAACAACCTTTGTGGTAGAAATTAGGTCACACAAGGAAGTTTGAGTATGGGGGTGGAAAGTGGGGGCTTGGCTCAGGTTGCCAATGCCTACGAGATGGGTGGTCCCGATTGGTCGGGAACTCTCTATCCCCATAGTGCTTACTTTGATATTAGTAATACTCATTGCACCTAGAGCGGTGAAATCTCGAGAGTACGTGCCTCTGAAACATGGGGAAAAAGGCACTCGGGGTTTCTCTCCTCTTGGAAGGTGGGTCTTAGGATCGCTAGATAGTTTAAGTACGCTTCCCCTGCAAGGTGGAGCTAGATCTCCCTGCTAGTAGGCTCGAACTCGACTCACCTTGTGATGAGAGATCGTCCGCTAGTCGAACCCTGAACCATTTTGTTTGCTTCCACAATAACAGGTTCACCATCAAATCCGCTGGTTGATATGGCGGCGTGGGGACCTCACATAGACCATAGACAGTACACTGGTTGATCATCGTCCTATTGGCATAACCCTCCTCCTATTCGTTTCATAAAACTGTCCATAGCTAATTTACAGAGGGAAGTGGGGAAGAAGGAACCTTGTAGCCTCTTGATTATATGCATGAGTAGCTGCAATTGACTTTCACACGCATGCACTTTTACTTCCTCCACCTCCACATTAATCTACAAACCAAATAAAAGAGAAGCATGGTAAGTACATAGGATAGTTGTGCACATATTCCAAACATAAGGTGAAAGCACAAAAGTCACGGATACTTACACAATGACAAATTATGTCAATTTTAACATCAATGGAGGTGTCCTTACTGTGAGGAAACTCCAAACCATTCAACGTCTCTTTAAGTGTCTCTATCTTCACTTTGAGCTCTATTTCCCTCTTACTATGGCTCTGTAGTAAACTTTGCAATTCACTGTCAACATCATGAAGCTTCTATCTCATAGAAAAATATAATTGATGACCCTCCATTCGCACCCTTAGAGGACCCATGGGGGATCCCTCTGATGCGCCTTAATTTTGTCGTGTACTAATGTTAAGTCACATGTGTAGTAGAGCTTGTTGAGACCGTAGATTATTGCACCATAGTTCCTGACCAATGAGTCATGTGTCTCAGTAATCTATTGCTACTGACCAAAGCAGCTTACAAAATAACACCCGCTGCTAAAGCAACATGTCTCCTTACTTGCAAGCTCTATCCAATGTCTTTGCTTCATTGTGAGAGCTGCCCCTTGACTTGGCTGTCACAAATTGGTGACATGACGTGCCCAACTTGAGGAAATGGAAAGGGGTTTGAGTTTAAAAGCTCTAATATAGAAGAGCTGAAGCTAGAAAGAACTTCTAGATATGGCTAGGATCTAAGAATGGGGACTGGAGCATAGGCCCTACCTTGCTAATAATAGGGACCAGACGAGGTCAGTTAATGATGTCCTAAAACATTTTTTATTTATGTTTATTTAGAGGCAAAGTGCCATACTTATGTCACCCTGATACAACCACACAATCACATACAAGGTAAGTGGGTCAAGATGTGACCTATAAATAACTTCTAGATATGGCCAGGATCTAAGAATTGGGGACTGGAGCATAGGCCCTACCTTGCTAATAGTAGGGACCAGACGAGGTCAGTTATTGATGTCCTAAAACATTTGTTATTTACGTTTATTCAGAGGCAAAGTGCCATACTTATGTCACCCTGATACAACCACGCAATCACATACAAGGTAAGTGGGTCAAGAGGTGACTTATGGTACCTCTCTCTATGAGGGTTTGGTACAAGTACACTATTGTATGCTTATAGGATAGGCTATCATTTTTTGCACAAAGGCATATGCAAGGGGCATACAATACAATCAAATAAGAGTTTTTCCTCAGCCCAACATTCTCTCTCTCTCTCTCTCTCTCTCTCTCTCTCTCTCTCTCTCTCTCTCTCTCTCTCTCTCTCTCTCTCTTCCCCCTTCCTAATTCTCTGCGGGAAAGGTGAAATTAGGCATGATTTTATTACAATTTTTCTATGTCGATATGATAACAAGAAGAGCTAAGAGTCATCTGTTTTTGAAGAGCTAAGAGCCACCTATTTGGAAGGGCTAAGAGCAACCTATTTTAGAATGTCTAAGAGCCATCTGTTTGTTGTAATCCATCAATGATTGCTTTCAAGATCAAAAAATTTGATCCAATTGAGTACCCATCAATTCTAATGGACAAGCAAGGATATTGCCATTACTGATTTTTTTGGGTGTTATTTTAGCACTTCATACTTTAATGTGAAGATCATGTTGGGTTTTTGAAATTCTTAAACTCATAAAGGCTTATCTCTACCAAGGTGTATAGATGAAGCAAGCATTTTAGACAGCACGACTATTCACAAAAACCCGAGATATGGAGTTTTGGTTCTAGAAAATATCCAATTGTGAATACGATTCCAACTTGAGTGGATCTCCTATTTTACCTATAGCACTGAAAGTATTTATACAAGTACAATTTTGGGGTATGACCCAACTCATGATTACTAAATCACTTATTTAAGTGTTAATGGTCATTTCTTGGAGCTTTCACACTTGCACTTTCAAGGAAAGCAGTCCACAAGCTGCCAAGGGGTAGTGGACAATTTCAACTTCCAAAGTTGACTTCAATTACTATTGGCTGCTAGCTGAGCAGTATCCCTGCAAAGTCTAACCAAAGGGTTTGATGATGTGGATTTTAACCAAAAGGTTTGGATTGCAAAGGCAACACCTAGGGTTACATGTGCAATACTACTTGATTTTCACTAATCTCCAAATAGTATTCCTAGGCCTTTGCAGGCGGGAAATTTGTGCAGGTGCCTTTGACTACAGGTAAGTAAACACTATGTTCAACCTCCAAGTACGCACCTGATTTGGTTTTGTTTCTTTTTTGAATATGTTTTTGTTTACTTTTCCAAGTAGGGTGCATAAACTTCTATGTTTTCATCCATTTTACTCTTTAAGAGACATGACAAGGTCATGTAGGAGCAAATGTTTTTGGACCATAGTGTCCAATATACATTCCTGCACTATGCAGTGTTGGCACATGTTGTCAGATGGGATACAACATGGTCTAGGAACTCAAGGAGTTTGGTTTAGCTAGTGTGGAGCAAGGCTAATGAGAGTCCCTCTCACTCCCATTGTAGAGTGTTTGTAGTTACCTCCACACACCAGTACATCTCGTACTTGAAGGATGTTGTTTTTTTAGACATCTCTAGTTGAAACATATTCCATATGAGTCTGTGGGACTGACACTGGTGCCTGCTATTTCAATTATGTGTTGCGATGAAGTCCCTAGGTGCTGGTCAAATTTATAGACCATTTTTAGCACATCGTATCAAGAACAATTTTAGTGGTAAAAATTTGTCGGATATGTAGAATGACTTGTTAAGGTTACAAGTGTTGCTAAACAACATTAACGGATGGTTGTTTATGCATAAAGCAAGGCTATGTGTTGTTATTAAAAAAAGTTTCATTGTTTGTACCTAGAAGTGACTTATGTTTCACCTTCTATTATGGTTCAAACGTTTCAGCAAGGCTTGCAAATGATTGCAATCGAAAGTATTTAGTTTCATTTTAGAACTATTTACACTTCTCTTTCATGTGTGCTAGGGAGCATCACATTTGCCATAAGTATTGGCAAGTATGACCATGGATATGTAGGTTTGGATCTATTTTTTTAAAATGCATAGACACTAGGTGTTATGGGACCCAGTGTTTAGCATAGAATGATTTGGAGCGGCATGCATATTCATCACATTAATTGCTAGTTGCTTATGAAGCAGTTTGTACTCTATGTGTAGTATCTCTATGAGATTACTTTTGGATCTAGCAATCACCAATAGAGGTCATGGCTCGGTTTGGGTGCTTGGGGATATTTCAATTTAACCAAGATGGTTATTCATGACGTTGTTGATTCCTCAGCAATGTTGTACTATGAGATCCCCAATTCGCTGATACCAAGATCGGGATTGGATCCTTGACAGATCCCTAGGCCTAATAAACATCAGAGTCTCTACACAAGAAAAATCTAGGGAATTGATCTTTACCATTGACAATAGCTTGGGTCTATAGCCCTAGAAGAAGACCTAGTTGTGTCTCACAGCGAAAACGCGACAACATCTTAAAAGTCCAAAACTCTTTCGGCCCTATAGCTTCCACAAATTGGGCTAAGGTATCCTCAACAACCACTTTTTTCCCCTAACAGATGTGAGGGAACAACCATTGGTGAACTCCTCGTCTAATTGGAGAAGTGTTCTAAATGTTTTTAGCGCGTAGGGATGGATAGTTACCTGACTAATCAGGTCCACTTGTCCATGATTAACAACCTTAGTCACTCCCCACTTACCACCCTGCACTCAAACATGATTCTTTTGTTTTCTAATTCTATCACATTGTTTTAACCTTTAAAATAATGGTTTATTTTAAATTTACGTCACAATGCTAGTTCAATCAAGTATTAAAGACAACATTGAAAAAGCATTCTTTTAGCAAACAAACATCTTTAAACTTAAAACAGGTTACTGTCAATCAAAACATTAACCATAATAACCATGACCAATACTATTCTTGTCTCAAGATCACCTATGGGTGAAAAACGACACCCATTCCTTGTTCAAAATCCAGGGTGGATAAACCCCACCCAAGGTTTGGGGTGCCCATTCACCAAACTAGTTGCCCATACAATCGGGTGGCTCCCCTAGGATAAAAAATTGTATCCTAAATTTTGTAGAAACATCAAGACATGAGACGGAGTAGAAACTCATAGCTCATGGGGGTAACCAAATTATCTGTGGCTGGAAAGCCATCATTATTCATCCAAAATATACCAAGGAGTCAGAGGTATCTTGAGACAAGCTGTCTTAAGGATGATCAATCATATCTTTCCTGAGGCAACCAGTCTTAACCCAAACAATTCATTCCTAATTTACAAACAAATGCACGTTGGTTTCTTGGAAGATGTCTTCCATTTTCAACTAGTTTATACTTTTTTAAATTGTCCTTGCTTAGTCTTTTATGTATGCAATGTTAATACTTAACACTAGAATGGTAACCTAACAGGACATAAAAGTGTCCTGTCAGGGTTTTGGGAAAAAAATTCCAAAACCATAGTAGATCCACTCATTTTGAAAAATCCTTTCATGAGCTTATAGTTCAATAACTACTATATATGGAAAAAATGAGAAACTTGTAATTTTTCTCATCCCTTGGTCACTACAAGCCTCCAAAGTTGATGGACCATTACATTTTGCCCAAAAAAACAATTTCTTACGGTTGATTGCATATAAATAAGAGTGGGGATTTTTATAGGACATGAGATAAAATGCCCCATTAACTTCAATGGGTTGGTGACCAAAACATATGGTTGCTTTTACCTCACTAATTGGTTTTGGGCAAAAAAAATAGGTACAAAAAAGTTGCATTTTTGCCATTCTGCAGACTCTATCATCAAAGTTTCTATAGTCACGCTCAATACAGATACTATATACATGTTTTCTTAGTTCCCTTTGGGACTTTGGTATCAAAAGGAGCCATGGAGCATGCCAAAAGGATAATGGATCTCTTACAATTGGAACCTTGGGGGCAATGATACAGTGCTAAATACAGCAAACATGAAAAAATTGGGTTTAGCATTATGACCTCTAGAAACCCATAGAAACTACTCAATATCTAGCCAAGTTTGTAGTCTATGATTAGATATGGTTACTACCTACAAAATACACACAATTGGCTTAAGAAACTAGCAATATTGAGAAAGTTATACTTGCTACTCTAAAATGTATCGTATTCTTCAACAATAAAAAAACTCAACCATCATCATCTACTATGTTATATAGCATATTAGGTCCCCCAAAACTCAAGGAAGATTAGAATTATGTTATATATTACACTTACACAATCAAAATTGAATTTGGATATCAAGAAAGCCACCAAAAAAATCATAAAAGTGCTAATTTTGGCCAAAAAATAGGATTATGCAATTCTTGTAAATTGGTCATAACTTTCAATTTTAACACTTAGCTCTCCCTACAAGCATCAAAACTTGTTGAGAACTATGAAGGCCTAACCTCTAGCCATCTAAACCTCACAAACATGAAGTTTAGAGTTGTATAGTTGTCAAAAATTGAAAAAAAGTCAAAAACAGGACCCGTTTTTTCACACAGTTTAGGTTCAAAAATGTTGTGCAAGAGTAAGGTTAATGGTGAGATGGATACTCAAAAAAAAATGCTAAGTTTTTTTCAGCTCATAAGGCAACTTTGTGGATATATAGCACCTAGAAATTCATTTTCATACTCTTCAAATAATTCAAGCAAAATGGTCACTTAACAGGACACAAAAGTGTCCAAGAATATAAAAGTGTCTTGTTACCATTCTAGTGTTAAAGAAAAACTTGAATTATTTAAAATTTAAATTATAATGAAGAACCACTTGGGACTGGTTGGCCATTTGCTACAGTGTTGGGTCTTGAATGCTTTCATTAGTAGGCCTACTCTACTAGGCCAGGCCTTGTCGTCATGCGACGCTCTAGCTCTTTTAGGAATACTACCCTCATGATCAGATTGAGGATTGGGACAAGTCCTTTTTGGTGCCATGACTTCTTATCCTTATAAAAAGGACGTCTATATATTAGGTAAATTATTAATAAACTTGACTTAACCTTTGTATTCAATCTAATTTCTCTTTTTAACCCAACTAAGGTTAAATTTGTAGTCCTACGTGGTAATTTCTTGATCTAGTAATTTCTTATTTTCTTATATGGGTAAGATAACATTATCATAGCTTCCGTAAAAGTTTTTTAAGCTCTCTTAATTTTCTTATAAATTTCTACATCTTTTTTCTCAAATTTTCATCTTTATTAAGCTTGAAATCCACTTATTTTTAGCTTAATATTTATTATATTTAATATTTCTTAAAGATTGAATTTTTTCATATTTATATCAATGGTTTATAATTCTAGTAATTTTCCTAGAGACTTTTAATAATAATTTTTATTTATCCTAATTAAGTGTTAGCTTAAAATAGGGATTTTGATCAATTATAATTACTTAAACTAATAGATTAATTATGTTAGAATTTTACATGTAGATAATGATATTTCTTAAATCTGGTAATTACCTTGTAATTATCCAAGTTAGTTATCTAATTTTTCCCTTTCACTTTTAGCTTAAATCAATTTGTTTTGGCTTAATTAAATTTCTAAATTAACTTTTTGACCTTAAGCTAATCATAATGTCTTACTTATAATGTATACTAACTTTGATAAATAGCGCTTAGTTATCTAACTTGATTAGCTAATTCTCCCTTTTTAATTTCAACTAAAATAAGCATATTTTTGCTTAATTAGATATCTAAATTATTTTTTTGACCATAAGCTAATTATCAAGTTTTACTTATGATGTATACTAACTCTGATAAATAGCACAAAGGTATCTAACTTGATTAGCTAATCTTTTTCTTTTATTTTCAACTAAAATCAGTTTGGTTTGGACTAATTAAATAGCTAGATTGATTTTTGACCATAAGTTAATTATAGAGGCTTATTTATGAGGTATACTAACTCTAATAAATAGCACATAATTATCTAACTTGATTATCTTATTTCTCCCTTTTATTTTTAGCTAAAATCAGACTGTTTTGGCTTAATTAAATATCTAAATTAATTTTCTTACCTTAAGCTAATCATCAAGACTGACTTATAATGTATACTAACTTTGATAAATAGCACATAATTATCTAACATAATTAGCTAATTTTGCCCTTTTTATTTTGGTTAAAAATATATAATTCTAGATGAATTAAATATTGAAACATATTTATTGTTAATATGATAATTACCCCATGTTGCTAGCAGTATTTACTAACTATGATAATTAACTTAGAAATATTTGAGTTAATTAAGTAGATTTTCATTGTTTTTTTTTGGTCAATTAGGTAGTTTTTTTGGCCCAAGTAATCACTAAAGCTAATCAAAAAATTATGATATAATTTTCCTAATCTAAGTATTAGTAATAATTTATAATGTAAAGAGGTTTAATCTTCTTACTTATTAGATTAACTAAGAAAATAGAGATACTTTAGCTAATTCTACTAATTAAAGAGATTAGGCTAATTACCCTTGATAATTAGCTAAAGTTTTTTCTCTCTAGTGATTTTTGAGTAGAGTTTCTCTCTATGTGAGAGAGAAATGGTCAAGTCTCCGAGTCTAAGTGAAAATGAGAGGCTTAAGGTCGTTATTTATAGTTTTTTAGGCACACACATGCTGGAAATCGCAGTAGCTTGCATCCCAAGGTAGTCCTACAGCTCTCCTAGCAGCCCCTCCTGCTATTCTTGTCCCTAAGGACAGGTCAGTGATGGACCTTCCAGCACCTGTCAACTTTACAAATCAAATGTGCGAAATTTTGATCTATTTTTTGATTAATTGGTAAATATATGGTAAATATTTGTAAAATATCTAGGAGATCTTAGTAAAAGTCTATGCTTAAATGATTACTACAATCAACCCATTTTTCGTAGCAAATTAATTGACATTGAATCTTCCGGAGAGACTAGCAGGGTCAGCTTTTGTCCGAACTTGATTCTGAAAATTTCTAGCCCTGGGTTTGTTGTGCTTAATATTCAAAAATTTCTAGCCCTGGGTTTGTTTTACCTACTTGTATGTCCAATGCTTCCTCCTAAAGCTTTGAGTTCATACCTGTGCAGCTAGAAAGGTAGAGACCTTACAATCACCCCAACTTAAGAATTTGAGATGCCCTCATCTCAACTGAATTGGGAAAGGTTTTGAGAAAAGAGGTTTCATGTTACCAAGTGGCATCTTCAGTGGGACAATCTTTCCACTTTACAGTGTTACCGATTACTCTAAGAGTTCTTCTAGTTTCAAGGATACAATTTGGTTGGATTTTCCACAATTCCTTACTAATTACTTGCTACTCAATTTTTCCCAAGAAGCTCTCAGTGTTGAGACCATCTTAAAAACCTTTACAAACCATTTGTATCATTTCAAAAACCAGGTTAAATCCATACTATAAAAGATCCTATATCCACCTTGTCAACATGAACGCGCTCGGTCTAACTGACCATTCAGAGCAATCAGCACTCAATAAGTATTGTATATTGTAGCTTTGCCAATGAACGCGCTTGGCATGTTCTTGCCATTTTGAGCAATCTGTGTTCAGGACAAGACTCCACATTGCACCAGAGGTATCCCCTCTGTACTCTAACCAGTTGACCAACATTATGTAAAGGGTTTTAAGAGGTATCATACCAAGAGTTCTTTTGGCTTCTTATTAGTCTCGTACATTAATACTTCAATATGTAGGTCACTTTTCAAGGAGGGCTATCTTGTGCACAAGGAATGCGAGTGGTTTTTGGATAACCATCTCATTTCTAAGATTCAAATTCTTCTTCCTATTAAGAATCTTGAATTTTATTTACAGTCTCGTGTCTATTTTGAAATCCAAGTAATGTAGCAAGAATTCGTATAATCCATGTAGGTACGCCTGTTGCTCTGTACTCGGCAGTGCAAGAGAAGAAGAAGCTTCTCTTAAGCAAGCCCAACCTCCGATCTTTAAGGGCAAGGGGGCAAATGTGGAGAGAGATGCGGAAGTATGGATGGAAGCCATGGACGATTACTTTGAAGCTGTGGGGACCCAACCGTAAATCAGACCATGCTTGCGATGTTTCCGCCTGACTGACGATGCCAAGATATGGTGGAAGCAACATTGCAAGGACATGGATATTAAGGGATCTTCCCAGTCCTGGGAAGACATCAAAGCTGCAATAATGGGGCGATATTTACCGCCTGCCTATAGAACCTTGAGGATGAATGAATTCTTTTCACTTCTGTAGCTGAATTCATCTGTCGAAGAATACTATGCAAAGTTTGTCACTCTTCGGAGATATGCTCCTAAGATGACCTTGGAACAACAGGTGGCAAGGTTCTGCCAAGGACTAATTGATCCCCTGAATACTCGGCTGGAAGCTCTCAGGCCGACAACGCTACAAGATGCCTTGTTAAGGGCCAAACCTCTAGCTCTCGAAGTACAAAGGGCTAATCAGAACAGGGGGAATCATTGGGCAAAGAGGGCAAGGACCACTGCTTGGGGTAACAGGCCGGCCAACCAAGCGTATAACCAGCGCCCTATTGTGGCTACCACCACAACCATGGAGTTCCCTGACGTCTGATGCTATGGTTGCGGCGAGCATGGGCATTACAGATCCAATTGCCCCAGGAACATTCAGGCAACCAATGCCAATGCCATACCCTTGAATACCCGTGGGCGTGGCCAAGCTAATGGAAGAGGAGGACGTGGAAGGATGAACAGAGGGCGAGGGCGTGGAGCTACCACCAGAGTAAATGCCGCAGTGGTACAACCAACTGTGGGTGATGAAGCAGTGGAGAGAGAAACCCTACATGCTGCAATTAACAATCCCAATGGTTGCGAGCAATACGCAGTCATTCATATGCCAGGATCCCTAAGAGGTGAACAAGTTAACTTCCTTATAGATTGTGGTAGTACTCTTTCATTTCTTTCACCCAGATGCATGAGGAAGCTAAAGCTAGATAAGTATCCAACAAGCAAGCTAGTTGTAGAGTTAGCAAACGGCAATGAAGTAGTATCTCAACATTCTGCAGGAAAAATCGATTTTGATTTAGGGGACACCCTACTTCTGCCCAATTTCGAAACCTACCCCTTAGGATTCTTTGATGGGATACTAGGGATGGACTGGCTAAAGCAAAATAGGGCCCACATACATTGTGCACAAGGGAAATTTACCTTTACAGATAACTTGGGTAATGAAGCCTTAATCCAGGGGGAAAATGGGAGACCTAAGGCTACTCTAGTTAAGGCCAACAGACTTTTGAAGGACTAAGGAAGGGTCAACAAATTTATGCAGTAAAAACTCAACAAGGTGGGACCAATCAGATACCTCATTTCGACCAAACTGGTTGAGAGAGTATGATGATGTATTCCCTGAAGACCTTACGAATCTTCCGCCGCATAGAGAGGTAGATCATGAGATCGAGACTATCCCTGGATGTGAACCTATCTCAAAAAGACCTTATAAAATGTCACTTCCAGAGGCTATCGAACTCAAGGAACAACTTAGGCAAATCATTGAGCAAGGATTCATTCGACCCAGTCTGACGTATCTTCCGCCGCATAGAGAGTTAGATCATGAGATCGAGACTATCCCTGGATGTGAACTCTATCTCAAAAGACCTTATAAAATGTCACTTCCAGAGGCTATCGAACTCAAGGAACAACTTAGGCAAATCATTGAGCAAGGATTCATTCGACCCAGTACTTCTCCTTGGGGTGCTCCAGTTCTTTTTCATAAAAATAAGGATGGGACCTTAAGGCTATGCATAGACTACCATGGACTGAACCAGGTAACTGTCAAGAACAAGTACCCAATTCCAAGGATTGACGAACTCTTGGACATGCTCCACGACGCCAAAATGTTTACAAAGATCGATCTAAGGTCAGGATATTACCAAATCAGAATCAAAGAATCAGATATTCCAAAGACAGCTTTCAACACTAGGTATGGGCACTACGAGTTCACAGTAATGTCTTTTGGTCTAACAAATGCTTCTGCAAGCTTCAATCGACTTATACAGGATATTTTCAGACTTTACCTGGATGATTTTGTCTTGGTTTTCTTTGATGACATTCTGATCTATTCTAAGAACGAGGCAGATCACGAAGGACATGCTCGCGAAGTACTTGATCTTCTTCGGGAGCACCAACTTTACGCTAAAGAGAGCAAGTGCACTTTTTGCTCACCAAAGGTCAACTATCTTGGATTTGTCATATCGGCTGAAGGGATTTCAGTGGACCCAGACAAAGTCAAGGATATCATTGATTGGCCTCAACCATCCACTGTCAGCGAAGTAAGAGGATTTCTTGGGATAACGGGATGGTACAGGATTTTTGTCAAGGACTATGCACGTGTTGCTGCACCTTTGACGGAACTCCTGAAGAAAGGAATGAGGATCGAATGGAAGACCGAGCACGAGTCTAGGTTTGCTAAGCTAAAAGAATTCTTGGTCTCG
The DNA here is from genome assembly GCF_014529385.1 of Adiantum capillus-veneris. NCBI lineage: Eukaryota > Viridiplantae > Streptophyta > Polypodiopsida > Polypodiales > Pteridaceae > Adiantum > Adiantum capillus-veneris. The sequence continues at coordinate 143,536,264 of NC_140938.1, forward strand.
GCTCCTATTTTAAAGCTTCCAGATTTCAGTAAGGAATTTGAAGTAGCGACCGATGCTAGCAAATTCTCTCTAGGCGGAGATCTTACTCAAGAAGGAAGACCAGTGGCGTATACTTCGCGAAAGCTGAGAGATCATGAGAAGAATTATCCTACTCATGATTTGGAACTTCTAGCAGTTATTCATGCGCTAAAGTTATGGAGACATTATCTTCTCGGACGCAAGTTTTAGCTGGTTACAGACCACAAGAGCTTAAAATGGATTTTTACTCAACCTATTCTCAATATGCGACAACGACGATGGATAGAGCTATTACAGGAATATGACCTTGACATAAAGTATAGACTAGGGAAGGAAAATGCACTTGCAGATGGTCTTAGCCGAAAATCCTTTCTCGGAGCTATCTCTATTCCAAATAACCCTATCTGGGATAGAATCAAAGAAGCATCTTTAGTAGATCCAGAATACCAGTGTATAGTATCTCTAGTCCAGCAAAATAAGATGCCTGAAGCTAAAGATTACTCTCTTATGGGAGGATGTCTTTACTACAGACATAGACTCTGTGTACCCAAAGATCCAGCCTTAAAGAAGGCCATTTTGTATGAAGCACACGATAGCCCTACATCCGGACATCCAGGCTATGCTAAGACTCTTCATGCTGTCAGGAGGAGTTATTTTTGGTCTGGAATGAAACGGGACATCCTTCGCTATGTGAGGCAATGTCTTTCTTGTCAGCGGATAAAGGCCAAAAGAATCAAGTTACCAGGGAAACTTCAACCTCTTGACATACCCCAGATGAAATGGGAATGCATCAGTATGGATTTTGTTACAGGATTACCTTCTACAGGAGGTTATGATTCTGTTTTCGTGGTTGTTGATATGCTCACAAAAGTGGCTCATCTAATACCCGTAAAGACAACCTTTACTGCTTCAGATGTTAGTCGGGTATTCATCAAGGAGATTTTTAGGTTGCATGGGCTGCCCAAGCGTATTGTCAGTGATAGAGATGCCAAGTTTACATCAAAATTTTGGACTTCTCTTTTCCAATCTATTGGGTCACAATTAGCCTTCAGTACAACGTATCATCCACAGACAGATGGGCAAACTGAGAGAGTTAATCAAGTCATCGAGGACATTCTCAGAGCCTATTGTTCGCAAGAGCCAAAGAAGTGGTTACAATATCTACCTTTGGTGGAGTATGCTTACAACTCTTCTGAACACAGAAGCATTGGAATGTCACCTTTCAAAGCTCTTTATGGACAGGACTGCTTAGCACCACTGAACTTCCCAGATCCTACCATCAGGGTAGAAGCATCTAGGAAGATGCTAGAAGATATGGAAGCACAGACTAGAGCTATTCGCTAGGACATTCAGGCCACTCAGGATAGACAAAAGCACTATGCAGATAAGAACCGTTCAGAAAGAACTTTCAAAGAAGGGAATAAGGTTTTTCTGCGAGTCCAACCAAAGAAAAGCAACTTATCACTAGGCAGATATAAGAAGCTAAGCCCAAGGTATTGTGGACCATTCGAGATCGTTAAGGTTGTAAGTGACCAAGCCTACAAGCTAAAGCTACCTGCAAACTTGAAGGTTCATGATGTATTCCACGTCAGCTTACTCAAACCCTATATTCCTAACCCTGATCAATTCTTGGACCCAGATCAAATAATCATGCCAGCACAAGGAGTTCTCGAGCTCCAACCTGACTACGTACTTGAAACAAGGGAAAGGAAGTTATGCAACTGAACTATCACGGAGCATCTGGTAAAGTGAAAGGATTACCCTGAAGAAGATGCAACTTGGGAGGACGAACCAACGCTCATAAAGGATTACCCAAACACATTCTTGAGATGAGGACATCTCAAATTTTTTACGTTGGGGAGGTTGTAAGGTCTCTGACCCCGATCAAAAGAGCACCATTGTACCATGAATTGAAATAATGGAATAAGTTACTATTTTTAGCATTTTTCCAAATTCTGTCAGTGCCATGATGTTTAGAATGTTTTAAAGCTTCGAAATGTGAATTAAAATAATTTTTGTAAAAAAATTCCAAAAATAGCAAGTTTTTGGTCACTCGACCCGTCCAGTTTTGATCGTCTCGAAAAACTGCACCCGTACCCCGAATTTGAAAAAAATGCAATTTCGAACCCCGGGGGCTGCTAAATATGGCAGGTACTCGGACCAATACGTCTTAGTTAGAGCTTCGTATAGCAATTTTCGGCATCAAAATACGACTCGTATGACCCGTTTTAGCCTAGAACCAAATTTCCTAAAAATTGTCCTGGGAGGTACCGGGGGCCCGAGGCTGTGTGGGAACAGGTTCCAGCCCCATCCAGACCAGCTTTAGCAGCTAGGGGGCTCCCTCTTGCCTTGTGGGAGTCTTTGGGAAGTTTCCAAGCCAGTAACTAAGTCTCAGAGCCAGTTAACCAAGCCAACCTGACACTTGGTGGGTAGGGGAACTAAACTTGCCAATGCAGAGACTGAGTGCTCCTGCAGTTGCATTTAGCAAGGCTGGTCGATTTTCAGCGTGTAGGAGCCTATTTAAAGGCCTGCACACACACACCACACACACACACACACACACACACACACACACACACACACACACACACACACATATGCTCACACACACACAGTGCACACACACACACCTCATTAGGAAATTTCAGAGGTCATTTGGAGGGCCATATGAAGAGAGAGAAAAATAGAGCGCGTCCAATGAGCATGAAGGCTACGTTACGTAGGAAAGTACGTGGAAAGACTCAAAAAATAGGAAAATAGCATAAAACTTTCACGAAACTAGGATTGTAGCATAGTAATTTCCTTCCTTTTACCGAGCTTTTAGGTGCTTGCATGTGGTCCCACTTCTGATATTCTCTTATGGTCATTAACGTACTGGAGGGTGACCATTAAGCCCGCAAAAGATATTGGAATTCTAAAACACTTTCCCTCCATTAGAATGCTTTCAAAGTGAATCTCCCTCCACTAAAGCTTTTCTCTGAGAGCTATGGCGTCCACGTCTTCTCGCCGAAGAGCCTCCAGGTGTTTACTGTCTCTCACACCAACAACCAACAACTGCACTTTGCCTAGAAGGCCAAGTAGTAGCATATCCTCAATTACAATACCAGCTTCAATAAGTGCAGAGAACCAATGGGTTGAACAAAGGATAAACAAAGGTTCATGGGTCCTCATGCAACCAAGAAGACCCAAGAGGTCTAGTGGTATCAACGTTTACCGCTCAGCATGGAAGGCCAGGGTGTTGGATTTCAAAGTTGAAATCGGCAAAAGATCTGTAAAGGAAGTTCTTGTTCAGCATGTGTTTACCCATCCAGAGGTGATAGCAAACGGTGGAAATGTATCAGATATACATCAACCACGTTGCAATTGTAAGTACTCTTGACATGTGAACTTACTGATACTCTCATTATAACTTTTCTTATATATTTTGCAATGTTTCTCCCGCTTGTTATGAGTAATGTCTCCATTCTTCACAGCTCAATTACATTAGATTTGTCATTTGTACTTATTGATACTCTTAGTTTAACTCTTCTTATATATATTGCAGATGTTTATCCCTCTTCTTATGAGCAATGGGAGCCTGTGGAGTGCATAATAGGCCTCTTCCATGTTGTTCATGCCCACATTGGTTCTCTACAGTACTCAGAGAGGAGCAGCAAAAGACTGGCTGATGAGGGAATCTTTTTTTATGACCACTTTTACCAACTCAGCTCAGGGAATAAGAATGGCATGTTGGTGAAAGTGCCTCTACCAACCGATTGGAACACTGTGGACTGGCCAGTTCCCGAGGAAACAATGGTGGAGGCAATGTGAAGTAAGCTCTACAAGGATATACAAAGGTCTCTACGTAGCTCTATTCCTACCAAACTGGTTAGAATTGCAAACTTTTGTCTTGTTGCACTCTTCATAGAGCTGTTTCATAGCTACAACATCCGAGTTACAAAAACTATGTTCATGTGCAAGTCATTTCAGCAGTCATCCTGTGACAAACTTCTTGACAAAGGATGGTATGCAAAGGAAGAGATTGGTTTACGGTGCGAGGTCGCTCTTGATACTCTAGTTGTCAAGTATATGATTGCAAGCCAATCACTGTTACTCTCATTTTGGTATATGCGATCACAAATGCTAAACGGTAAGTACATTCCTATGGACCAGGTTTCTGCAGGTTTGGAAGATAATCCTACTGTGGATGTGGAAGTGATTGATAAAGAGCATGGCCTACTATTGGTGGTTACAATAAGGGAGCTATGCAGTCTTCAGCATTTGCGAAATGACATCATTGAAGAGTCAATGGACAAGGACCTATCAGATTTTTCCTTTTTCCTAGCTGGCCGTAAGGTGATGCGGCGAAGGGAAAAAGATATTTTGTGCAAAGAGTTGGATGGTCGGGTTGAAGTAGTGTCAATGTAACAGATATTCTTGTGAACCCAAGTGTATACAAATGACTTTCAAGACATGAAGTTTATTGATCTCATTTTTCAATTGTGCCCTGTGAAAAAGTGTGCTTGAAATACATTTCTTTACCACGTCAAATCTCTCTCTCTCTCTCTCTCTCTCTCTCTCTCTCTCTCTCTCTCTCTCTCTCTCTCTCTCTCTATATATATATATATATATATATATATATATATATATATATATGTTAGACAAGACAAAGACATGATAGAAGAATCATCTTAATTCATTAGAAAGTACAAACTCGTCCGTGAACAATGGACTGAGATACAATTTCTGTAAGTATGGAATCAGAATGTCTTCAAGGTAAAAATCGAAAGAATGCCCCTCGAAAGAAGGTGGTGAGACAGTTGTTCCCGGCGGATTTAGTTCTCCCTTTTCAGGAGAACTAGTTGCATCAAAGGGTACACCGATTTGGCTAAACGGTTTGTACAAAAGAGGTAAGCCTGGTTTTTTAGGGTGGTAGTGGCCCTCAACGGTAACGCATTTTCTTTGATCATACAAAAAGGCAAAATCTGACGTGTGAGCTTGGCATACACTGCAAACTATTGCAACTAGTGGCGACAAGTTTTGCCTTTGCATTGAAGACCATATGGCAACTCTGAAGCGCGGAAGAAGAAATTGAATAAATTCCTTGGTTCTTGGACGAACCACGACTCGACAAGTTCCCATCCGAAACGTTTGCAAATCCTCAAAGGGTACTCTGTCACCGAGAGGCACCCGCATCAGCAGCAATCCATTGACGTCCAAGATAATCAACCTCTGTAAAAGTTGACAAGTACATATAAGTAGTTAGAAGCTGAACATATTTTGCCATACTTGAATAGACATTACCGGAACAACCGTATCTACAGGTAGCAAGGGTCCATACTGGGTCTCTGTAGTGTTCATGTCGTTGTTGCTCTCCTCCGCTTTATCTTCATAGTCATCATTCACATCTTCATCAGGGGTCTCCCCCATGGCTCTTTCTGCCTCATTCAAGGTTTCTTCCAAGGTCTTTTCGTCTCCCTCGGTTGATCAGCTTGCCTCATACATCCTTGCCTGATCCATATCATTTTGCTCATCCCTAGGCCTGCTTTCCTCATCCATATCCTTTTGCTCATCTATAGGCCTGCTTTCCTCATCTTGGGTTTCAGCCATAGGCTCTTTTGGCTCCTCCACTGGCTGACTTGTCTCTTTCATTGTCTCCTCCGGTTGTACCTTAGCACCTTCCATATGCTCATTTGACCTTTCCTCATCCTCGGCTCTTTCATCTTCTGCTGATATGACCCCCTCGGCCCGTTGTGATTCCACTGTATCGGATGTAGGGGTTTGTCGTGGTGGCACGTCATGTTTTGTAAGATCAATAGTGCGCTCATCCAAGCCACTATCTTCAAGCTCTCTAGGGCTAGACATAGTAAGCAGGTGTTGTATTAAACTTACCCGGTATCTTTGCAAATAATCATATGTGTAGTTTTTTAAAGCACTCTGCAAAATTGAAAGACCACATGGTGAGAATTCTTTTATAGACT
>NC_140938.1:143547241-143671571 GCF_014529385.1 Adiantum capillus-veneris
AGTCTTGGATTGCTGACAAGGATGACTTCCTTCGGCGCCGGACAAGAGAGTATCGAGGAAGGGATGCGGCCCTAGCACAGTACCTTTCAAAGCTTTGCGAGTCGCCGATAGTAGTTTTTCACAATTCCATGTCACAAGAGGGTTCAATAGCAACTTACACATTCAAGACACTATCACGCTTCTTGGGTGGACCGGTGCTGCCCAAAAGTGCAGATAATGTCATTCTTGTTGACAAAGTGTTTGCTAGAGATTGTTTTGGTTACTGCCCAGGCTATACAGGTGATCGGGCAGCGTATTACTACACCTACACAGCAATGGCACTAGCTCTTGGTAGACAAAACCCAGATGAACTTTTAGAGTATGGCAAACATCTCATGATTCGTTACAAGGGTGACGTGCCAAAAAAACAAAATTGAACCTGCAAAATCTTGATACACTTCAAGTAGCAATTGTATAAGATCATGTATTACATAAATTTTGTACAATGTCATCCACTCATAGTATCTTTCTCCACTTGTGATTCACATACACCATTGTCTCTCTCCACCTTCGTTGACTTTCACGAGCTCCGGAGTTGTTGTATGCCATTGATCTTTTAGCTTTTTGTTGTTGTAAATGTCTGATGGCTTGTGCTGTTGCTGAATTTTCCAAGACTTCTTTTGCCTGCATTCGATGAATGATTCTACGATAGAACCATTCAAATAGTTCTCTCAAACTGTTAGCCTTGATTCGAGAGCCACCATGTCGTGTGTGCCTGAAATAAGCATTTCTCGCCATGTAATGAGACTTTTCCATCCCTTGGGTATTCCATATTGCCGGGTTCCCATACTTCTGTATAAAATATGGCAAATGATTGAAGATGATGTGCTGGATATGAAAACAGATTAGTTAGAATGTTTTACAGTCACATATTTGCACATAAGAGAGAAAGAAATGCATTATAATACCATGTAGTGAGTAATCTGGGTGTCTGTCCATGCTGTCTTGAATGATTTTTTCAGAAGGTTGAGATTTTCCTTGAACTTGTTCATATCACCTTGTGACCAGTCATCTTTGTCGCACATCAAAAATAGGATGTCTATTGATCGCCAAACCTCAGCCTTCGCGTTACGAGTAGTTGGTTCGTGGTCTTTGACTGCAATATGCAGCTTTTTCCAGCTCTGATACTCTACCTTGCTAACATAAGATGTGTTATATATTTTTCCATGTTTTGTTAGCTTTGGATCTCTTGTACCTTGGGGCTTAGATAAAAACCTCCGTGCCTTCACCCCACCGATGGATGGTTTGCATGGGACATCCTTCTCAGCAGTTGATCTCTTTTCATCCCGCTGGATTTTCACATTGCCACCATGAAGCCCCATATCCGACAGTACCATTTCTAAGCACTGCAGGGCTACTTGTCGTTCTGCGGAGTTCTTAATCTTCCAAGCAAACCCGATGTATAAGTAGACCAATTTCTCCACAATTCTACAAAGGGCATGCATTGTACAAATGTGGACATTCACAAGTGGTATTTTCAAAACCGGTCGAAAAGCAGGATCCTCAATGTGACGTGTTGGAGCTTTTCTCCACCACTTTGGGTCCATGACCTTTGCAGGCTCCATGCAGAACAAACACGGTGACTTTGCCATTGCACCCATTCCACAATTATACATGCACTTTAATGTTTTAAGGTCACCTGCAAGATGCCACTGAACTTGAAAGTCTCCCCTTCCATCTAGACGTAGTACCTCTCCCTGGTTAGTCTGTCGATCAATCACCTCCGGAATATTAGTTCGATGGAACACCCAATATAGAATCTCATGATCTTCTTTCTTTACCTACAACACAAAATAAATGAGACTTAAGTAGATCTGAACATTTGAGCTTACTTGAGAATATCGCTTACCTCAAACGCACCAAGCCACCATATGTTAGATTCTGATTGAACACTAAAATATAAAGGATCATCACTGGGACACTTTGAGAGGGCTCTATTCATTAAAGTAATAGTAACACGCTCTAGCTTTTTCTCTTTAACAAGCTCACACTCATCCAGTTTTAACACAAAATGTAATAGCCCACGTGACTCTTCAAATGTGATGTTGTAAAACTCCACCATTCTCTTCTGTAGTATCCGCAGGTCCATAAAAATATTGTTGAACTCATCATATGCCATGTTCGCTCCATGGCCACTGTAAGTTGCTTTAATATGAAAGGGCTGTCCAAGATAGTCTCCCTGTGCCTCGTTAAGCTGAAGCCTCTCTTTCCAAACACTTGAGGCTGATGGTAGACGTTTGGATTTTATACCCTTCCTAACAAAGATGGATGAGACAGACTTTTGGATAGCCGAATATCCTCTTTTTCTTACACCAAGTGAATCAAGTGTGCCTTGTATCTCTTTTGCAGGCACTGAGTTCTCTGAAATAAAGCGGTCCACTACATTTCTTTCTAGAACCTTAAACTTCTTGTCATGTACTATATCTGCTGCCAGGCTTCTACTTATAAGTGGCTTCAATCTCTTTCCTATATTGGCTTTGGGGTCAATGTTTTCCTTGTCAGGATAGATTGAATCTCTACATGAAGACAATGTATAAGTAAATAACAAAAAATTTGCTTCACTAACACTATTTAGGCACATGAAAACAATGCATAACAAGAAAAAACAAAAAGATTACTTAACTAAGACAATGTAGCCAACCAAGAAGCATCACCTTAATGCTCGGATTCTTTTCTTGAGACCTCCTGATGCAACCTGCAATGTTTCAAGATTGCGCAATTTCTTCTTTCGGATACGACCACCCAAGATGGTGTCCTTCATTTGACAACTTCGCACCTTTCCTTTCAGTTCTTGTACCTCTATTTTATGTTGCAAAATGGTAACCTGATCTGTAGAATGTAAATGTGAAAGGCAAACAATCTCACATTGTTGAGCTTGGAGAATGCTCTTGTAAGTTTCAGCTTCTCTTGTAAGTGATTTACAATAACCCAGAAGGCCCTTTTCTCCATCACCAGCAAAGGTCAATAAGCTTGTAGGATTGACAAACGGTGGAGACGCATTAGTTATTGGATTCTTAGGGTAGAGAGAGCCTCTCGTCCAGATATCTATGTGTTTAGCTCCTTGAGCTCTGAGCATGTCTATGGAAGCGGGAGGTATATGTGTGTTTGTTTTACTGCGCTTAATCAATGGTTGGTACTCATTGTCCAAATCAATGTGAAGGTGATATTTGGCTCGTTTCTGGGTAACATTTGTGCCATTTGAGGAGTGCGCCATTAGCCAAATGTGCAGGTAAAATGGAAAGTGAATAGCGGCTGCGGATTCGTCCCTCCATGTTAGCCTCATTCCCTCCATATTGACGAGGTTCATTCAATGCAACTGAAAAGAGGATTATCCCTCAATCACTACGAACGAATGTTCAGAAGAGTAAGAAATCTACTTAAAGTACACTTTTTGAAGTTTTACTATGAAAGACCCAGCTCTTTTATTTGCCATTTTTTCTAGAGAGAGAGTGCAAAAAATACATTTTCTTAGAAGGCCCTCCAAATGACCTCCGAAATTTCCTAATGCTAACTCTCCACCATACTTTTATGTCACTTCGGTAGTTCGTGCAATGTGTATTTTTTGATGTGTTTTGCAGAATTTTCATCATGTTTAGAATTGAAGTGTTGCCTTTGTTTTGTGAGTAGCTCACTAAAGCCACATTTTTGAACTTCTGAACATATACAAGCAAGCATCTTCCTCATTAAGGTTAGTGCTCGTACAACATGTTGTCTAGGGGTTCTTATATTATGGAAAAGATAGCAATAGAGAAAAGAATCCAACGATACAATAAATTGCTTTGACAAGGCCAACGAAACATGACTTATTTGTGTATTTTTTATCATTTAAAATCCAAAAATTATAGCAAGATTTCAAGTTTGTCTTGAAAATAAGTAGCTGGAAAGACATAGAGAATGAGCAAGCCGCACAAATACCCATGAACTCAATCTCTAGTCACGAGACTTTCAAACACAACGAATGTACCCATGATGAAAGTGAATGTCATAATAATCAATATCTAATTCTCCTAAATGATTTTCTCATGTTAAACTGATCATTTAATAAGGGGAAGTGCTAAGGGAGAAAAAGCTAGAATATTAGTTAAGCTAGCAGACCGGCCACAGTAGGGATCCAAAGGAAGGAAAATAGGGATCCAAAGGGGGGGGCATCTTCAAAAGAGCCATGTGCAACAATGGGCTTAAACGACCCTAAGGTTCAGCCCATTAAGACTTCCAAAATGCTAAGGTTCCAAATACAAAGGTTGTGTCCAAAGGTCAAGCATGGGGGGAATTGGATGCTTTCTGTGTGTCCCAAAAGTCTTTATCAATCCCTACATAGGAGGGGGCGAGCCTTGGGAGTAGAGGATGAGAGAGAAACTCACACACAAACACACACACATACACAAGCTCCCTTTACACAAAGGGAATGAGGGACACATCTCAGCTCCCTAGCCCAGATGCCCACAAGGTGTACCCAATTCTTATTGGATGGCCTTGGAGGTGGACCAATGAGAATTAGGCTAGAGTAAATCTAGTTTAATTAATTTAAAAACACTTAATAAAAGAACCAATGAGAATTAAGCTCTCTAGAAGACTATTGGATAGTCTCCAAAGGGGTCCAATGCGCATTCAACAACCCAATGGCTTGCCTGATTCCTATTGGCCAGGAGACAAAGGGGTCCAATGAGAGTTTAGTTGCATTTATCAATTACATAAATCTCTCACAAAAGGGGAAAGGGGGACACATGGCAGAAGGCTATCACTTATAGTGCTTAATTATCATTGGCTAGCCCTAGGGAGGTCCAATGAGAGTGGAGCATGAGCAAATAGCAAGAGGGGTTGACCAAGAGAGAGGGGGGGCTGATTTTTGCAAGGCATTATCACGCACACACTCACACAATCTCATGTGTGAAGTAAAGAAGACTCTCTCTCCTTCTCAAGCTTTAATGGAAAGCTTACCACCTACTCCAAGCTTGTGAGAAGGGAGGCCTACACCAATAACTCTTGGCTTTTTGATGCAAATCCAACCAAGAGCCAAGATTCAATGCATGCTCATCTCCTCTACCATGCTAATTACTAAGCTAAGCTATGCTAATATGAGTGATTATGTGAGGAGATGTACATCTTTCTCGTAAGACTACTCCTTCTTCCTCTCAATCTACTCTCATATCCCGCTAGCTCTCACCATCTTCAAAAGTGTGTGAGGTCTTGGGTCTGAGACCGGAGAGAATTGATGTTGTGTTTGATAAGTGTTTTGCTTAGTGCATGAAACTTTCATCTTCATTGCACTAGCTAGTTTTGAAGGAACACAAAGAATTGTATTGTACAATGTCTCTCTTGATGGGAGAAACCATAATACAAAGCCTTTTGGAGGGGGGACCGGCTCCATGTAAATACGGTTCTTAACTGTTGTCAATAGCTTAATTTCTCTCTCTTTTGAAAGTATTATTCATGCTATCTAACTAGGTGTTATGCTTTTTGTTTCTCTCTCCACCCAAGCACTCTTGTAATTCTCATTAGGAATCTATTCTAATGAAATGCCCACTATGTTCATGCTAATTTTCGATACACACAAGTTTTTAGGCCATTAAATGTTACATTGGTATCAGAGCACAAGGTTTCTCTTTTCTTGCTCAAGAAGGGAGGTCCTCAAGCTAGCTATAAATGGTTGGTATTATTAATTGCCTGTGAGTAAGTAGAATAGGGATTTTTCAGCCTTGCAGTGCGCCTGCCTTCGTGCAGCTAACGGTGCATCACCGTCGAGAGCTATGGTCTTAATAGTGGAGTCCTACGGGGCTTGCCTACGGCTTAACCACTATTGAGCTATTAGAAGCTTGACAGGAGCCGGTGTTGTTTTGGTGTTGAACGATCCTCTCTCTATTCCTTGCAATTAATGGTATTCGAGCCACCGGTACAATAGCTTGAGTGCTTTTTCTAAAGGGGTAAAGAGAAGTAGCAACTAGGGCTTGAAGTGCACCTAAAAGTTGTTAGAATGGCTGACAATAGTAAAGAGAGTGAAATTAATGTTGATAACTATGATTTTGCTAATGAGCAGCTTACTAATGATGCCTCGATGCTTGTTAACTATCTTGTTTCTAGACTTCAACAAGCCATTGGCAATCCATCTCTCCAAAGTGAAGTGCAACGACAGCTCCGTGCTCATGGGATTCTCCAAGCTCCTCACCATGACGAGAGAACACCTAGGAAGCCTCCTTGTGAGACTTCCAAAAGAGGTCTCTCTCCGATTCGGGAAGAAGAAGGGAATCCATATGAAGGGCTCAAGAATTTACTTCTTGATGATGCATCTCCTTCTCAAAGGAGAACTCAAGAGCCTCCACCGAAGGAACGAGAAAGAAGTGAGTCTCCTGCCACCTCGGCGGAGATGGCTCCACGAAGACAGCGGGCTAAACGCTCTCCATCACCTCCAAAATGGAGAAGACCATCACACCCTTCTCCACACCATAATTCAAAGAGGGATGACAAAAAGCAAGAGAAGAAAAAGGCGAGAAAGAGGACACCCTCTTCTCCATCTTCTTCATCCTCTTCCTCTTATGAAAGTGATGGTGAAGACGATGAAGATCAAGACAAGAAAAAGGCAGGAAAGAGGTCACCCTCTTCTCCACCTTCCTCAAATTCTGCACCTTCTGAAGAAAGTGATGGTGCAACCTTTTAACCATCAAAAAGAAGAGGCCATAGGAAATCCTATGCCACATGGAAGAGGTCGTCCAAGCTGAAGAAGTTCAAAGAGGGAGGGAAGAGCATCTCCTTCGTTACCTATGATGGCACCTTTGGTGCTACGGACAAAGTGTTGGCCTTTTATCCAACAATTTGATGCGGTGTTCGGAGATGAGGGCTTCACGGAGTCCTCTAAGCTACGCCATGTAGCTATGCACTTTCAAAAGTCCACTTGGCAATGGTGGTCTAGCCTACGAGCCAACGATGAAGCTCCACAAACCTGGAAAGCTTTAAGAGCTTCCATTATGAAGCAGTTTTTGGCCACCGATGCCAAAGACAAAGTACTCACCAAATGGCGAAGCTTAAAGCTCTCTCCCTATGAATCCATCCACAAATATGTAAACAAGTTTTGGGACCTACAACTCAAAGCCACTGTCTTCAAAAAGTTGGATTTTGGAGAGCAAAAGCAACAATTTTGTGCAGGCTTAACCGAAGAAATGGCAGAGTATGTCAACTCCCAAAGGCCACGTACCATATCGGTGGTAATACACCATACTATGGTGGCCTCTCAAATCAATTTTCAAACGGGGGCTAAAAGAAATAATAAGCCCACGGAAAACAAGGGTTCCAACGAGCCTAAGGGGAAGGACAATGTCCAAAAGTCTCCTAAGGGCAACTCCAACAAAGCTAAAGAGAAAGGAGTTTACAAAGTTAAAAACAAACTCTCTCCTGAAGAGCTTGAGCGTTATTGCAAGGATAACCGGTGTTTCAAGTGCAGCGAACAAGGGCGTGCGTACCACGCTTGTCCCCAAAAGAACACCCGCCATGATCCTCGTAGAGCTACCTTGGTTGAAATCCAAGAGGAGGAGAATCACCAAACTCACCACAAAGGATCTCCTCTATGCCATGCTTGGGGAAAGGTAAGAGAACATGATGCTTTTATTCTCTTTGACCCTGGTTCTACTCACAATTTAAAATCTATAGAGTTGGCCACCAAGCTAGGCATACAAGCCTACGAGATGGGAGATGTCCGACCCGCAGACAGTGCCTTCAAGGGGCAAGAAGCTTCAGTCACTCCCTTAATCGGGAAATTGAGGCTTCATGTCCAAAGCTATGTGGACAAAGAGGACTTCTTTATCTCTCCTCTCAAGCATGAGGATGTAATCCTAGGGGCACCATGGTTTGATCGCCTGGCTGCCAATGTTAAATTCCCTGAAAGGAGAATCTCCTTTAAGTTAAGGGAGAAAGATATGTATATAGATGCTAAGGAAATGGGTAACACTATCCCCATTGTACATACACTAGCTTTCAACAAGTCAATAAAGAGCTCTATTTCCGTGTACATGATTTTTGTTAAAGATTCTCAAAATGAACCTAATGCTTTAGCAAAAGAAAATAAAAGCAACCAAAAGGAATTAGAGTTATCCAATTTTCTCAAGGGGTTTCAAGATATCTTTATTGACGACATCCCTTGTGAGCTACCTCCTAAACGAGGTAATGATGACCATGCAATTGAACTTCTTCCAGGAAGTTCACCGCCTAACAAACCTCCTTATAGAGTTTCTCAAGCTCAACAAGAGGAGATTATGCAGCAAGTGCATGAGTTAGTTGAGAAGGGCATGGTTAGGCCTAGCTCATCTCCATTTTGCTCACCTGTGCTATTAGTGCAAAAGAAAGACGGCACATATCGTATGTGTGTCGACTATAGAGCACTAAATAGGATCACTATCAAGAATAGGTTTCCCATTCCACGGGTAGAAGACCTATTTGATAAGCTACAAGGATCGACCTACTTCAGTAGGATTGACCTAAAAAGTGGCTATCATCAAATAAGGATAGTTGATCAAGACATTGTAAAGACCGCATTTTGCACCACATTTGGTCTTTACGAATACATTGTCATGCCTTTTGGCTTGACCAATGAACCAGCCACATTCAACCGCTTGATGGAGAAGCTGTTCAGGCCTCATCGAACCTTCACTGGAGTGTTCTTTGATGATATGATATTATCATCTACTCTAATTCATTAGACGAACACAAGCAACACCTCCAGGTAATATTTCAAGTTTTAAGAGAGAATAAACTTTATGTAAATCGAAAGAAAAGTGAATTTTTCTTGCAAGAGATTCAATATTTAGGTCACATTATCTCTCAAGATGGCATCCAAATGGATCCATCAAAATTAGAGGTAATAAAAGGATGGCCTAAACCAAGGAATCTTCATGAACTACGAAGCTTTAAAGGTATGTGTGCATACTATAGACGCTTCATAGAAAAGTTCTCACAAATTGCGGGACCATTACATGACCTAACAAAGAAGAGCGTTAGGTATACATGGTCTGCTAAGGAGAACAATGCTTTCGAAAAGCTTAAAGAAAAGCTTATCTCTCAACATGTGCTTACATTACCGGATCTCTCAAAACCATTTGAGGTCCAATATGATGCTTGTGGTGATTGCCTTGGAGCTGTTTTGCTTCAAGAAGGGCACACCATAGGCTATGAAAGTCGAAGGCTCGACCCTGTTGAGCAAGCTCTAGGAATATATGAAAAGGAACTCCTTGCAGTTCTACATGCCTTAGACTCATGGAAGCACTATTTATTAGGGACTCCTTTCATTCTGCGAATGGATCACCAAAGTCTTAAGTACTTCATGACGCAGACCAAGCTCTCCAACAAACAAATGAGGTGGGAAAATTTCCTTTCGCAATTTCATTTTCATATTGCTCACATTGCTGGTAAGCATAATCAAGGAGCAGATGCACTCTCAAGACAGCCGAGAGTAAATGCGGTTTCCATAGCAACTCACAATGATCTATCTTCAATGATAGATGAGTATGCTATTGATCCCGATTTTAGAGATGTGATTTCAGCCCTTGCATTAGGGAAGAAAGAAGAACCATTTACTTTACAAGATCGTTATCTTCTCTATGGCAATAGACTATGCGTTACTAACTCACTACGAGAGAAAGTAATGTATGAATCTCATGCTTCTCCTTATGCGAGGCATAGAGGGATTCAGTCTACCCTAAAGGGAATTGAAACATATTTCTATTGGCCTACCATGAAAGTGAACATACAAGAGTATGTTTCTAAATGTGTGGTATGCCAAAAGACAAAATTTGATAGAGGGAAGCAACCTGGATTGCTTCAACCCTTGCGATTCCCTAATTCACCATGGGAGAGCATATCCATGGATTTTATCTTTGGATTGCCTAAGTCTATCCATGGGAATATAGGAATATGGACGATAGTAGACAAGTTCAGTAAACGAGCTCATTTTATGCCTGTCAAAAAGACTATCAAAGCCCATCAAATGGCAACCCTCTTCATTTCACAAATTTTCAAGTACCATGGCTTGCCAACATCCATAGTGTCGGATAGAGATCCTAGAATGGCCAGTATTTTTTGGAAGGGTCTCTTTGAGAATTTAGGGACAAGGCTAAACTTCTCTTCGGCCTATCATCCACAAACGGATGGCCAAAGTGAAATAGCTAACCTAACAATTCTCGATCTACTAAAAGCCTATGTAACGGAAGTAGGTCAAAGATCCCAATGGGAGAAGTACTTACCCTTAGTGGAGTATGCTTACAATAACACTATACATACTTCCACGGGAAGAGCACCTTTCGAGGTAATTGAGGGAAGATCAAAAAGTCCCTTGCTACTTAAGGTACATGGGAAGATCTTCGCTGCAGATGAGTATAGCCGAGACTTACAAGAATCTTTTCAAAAGATTAAGGATGCTATATCTCTCTCACAACAAAGGCAAAAGGCTGCTGCTGACAAGCACAGAAGAGCCCAAGCCTTTAAAGAAAATGATTGGGTCTTATTAAAATTTCCCAAGGCTCGATTAAGGCACACAACGGGCAAGAATCCTACGGGACACCAAAAGTACTATGCTAAACTAGCAAAAAGGTACTATGGTCCCTTCCAGATTCTTAGGCCAATCAATGAGATGGCCTATCAACTCAAGTTGCCCAATCATTGGCTCATACACAATGCTTTCCATGTGAGCCTATTAAAGCCTTACAAAGGAGAGCCACCTCAAGAACCAACTACTGAAGACCCACCGGAGATCGAGGACCAAGAAGAGGTGCTGCAGCCCGAGTCCATTCTCCGACATGAAGACAAGGTACTAAGAGGCGGTAAGACTATCCGACGATATCTTATTAAGTTTAAGAATTACCCTTTTGAAGATGCTAGATGGATGCAAGGCATACAATTAAAGGATAACCTAAACCTTGTCAATGCTTACAATGCTTCCCAAGAGTAAGCAAATGTACAAAATGTTAAAAATGAACAAAGTTTTTGTCTTATAACACTCTCTTTTTCTTTATTGTGCACAAAAATGAAGTAGTATGCATGCTTAGATCAAGTTTGCGGAGACGACGTCTCCCAAACACCAAGTAGAGCTTGTCACTCTACTATGGAAGATTGATAGGACTAATGTGCAGACATGCTTGTGGCAGCTTCAGGCTCTCAAGCGCCAAATGGACTAGTCATCCATTGTGGAATGATGCCGTAGGGTAAAATAGGGCTCCTCTACCCGCTAAGAAAAGGACTAATGAATATGCTTTATCTTCTCTACCCCATAGTCGAGAACGACTGTGATTTCAAGAGAGAGGTAATGTCATAATAATCAATATCTAATTCTCCTAAATGACTTTCTCATGTTAAACTGATCATTTAATATGAGGAAGTGCCAGGGGAGAAAAAGCTAGAATATTGGTTAAGCTAGCAACCGGCCACAATAGCAACCGGCCACAGTAGGGATCCAAAGGAGGGAAAATAGGGATCCAAACGGGGGGCCATCTGCAAAAGAGCCATGTGCAACAATGGGCTTAAAAGACCCTAAGGTTCAGCCCATTAAAACTTCCAAAATGCTAAGGTTCCAAAAATCAAAGGTTGTGTCCAAAGGTCAAGCATGGGGGGAATTGGATGCTTTGTGTGTGTCCCAAAAGTCTTTATCAATCCCTACATAGGAGGGGTGAGCCTTGGGAGTAGGGGATGAGAGAGAAACTCTCACACACACACACACACACACACACACAAGCTCCCTTTACACAAAGGGAATGAGGGACACATGTCAACTCCCTAGCCCAGATGCCCACAAGGTGTACCCAATTCCTATTGGATGGCTTTGGAAGTGGACCAATGAGAAGTAGGCTAGAGTAAATCTAGTTTAATTAATTTAAAAACACTTAATAAAAGAACCAATGAGAACTAAGCTCTCTAGAAGACTATTGGACAGTCTCCCAAGGGGTCCAATGAGCATCCAAGGGGTCCCCCCCCCCCAAAAAAAAGAAAGGAAAGAGATTTGGGCCCTAGATCCGTGTGAGAGGCAATGCTATGGCCTTTTTGACCCATCGGAACCAAATAAGGACCTCCGGCCCCTTGTCGCCCCGTCTCAATAAAGCGCAGGCCCTCGGCTAGAGTTGCTGTATCTGCGGCCATCTCCGATCCTAGGGGTGAGCTTGCTCTTTCTCTCTATAAGCATTTTTCTTGTCATCCCTGGAAAGGCCCACTATTGCTTGCGTGAAGCCATTCAAAGAGATCGCTGTTTTCAGGCTAGTACGACACTTGATTTGGCTTGGGTTGACCTCGAATATATTACCATTGCGCTTTCATGGGTGTATGATTCTGAAACTTCCAATGATACTTTCCAGACATCTCAAGCCTTATATGGCTGGATAGTTTGAACCTTCATTGGCCGCTAGGAGCACATACGACTTCCATACATCTCAAGGCTTTATATGGCTGGATAGTTTGAACCTTCATTGGCTACTGGGAGCACATAAGACCTATGATCAAAATTCTACCTATTTCTATAATTGCTTATAGCCTTTCGATCATTTGGACTCACCAATCGTGCATATATAGGTAGCAAGCTTTGGCTCAAGAGAGGTGAACATCCCTGTCTATATGCGTTCGGGTTTATGCGGGTGGATGGGAGGTTCAATGAAATCAATCAAAACTTGGTGATCAATTACATTGTTGTTGCTATGCAAGCGTTTATGAAAACGACTCACATGAAGAACCGGATGAATGTGAGAGTGCGCATGTAAAAAAAGGTTGTAGGCCATATGAGAGAGAATGAGAGGGAGAGAGAGAGAGAGAGGAGGAAGAAGAAGAAGAAGAAGAAGAAGAGAAAATTTCTACGTTGTATGAACAATTTCAAGATCTATTAGAGGAGTCTTGAACTCAAGACCTCTTATTCAAGAGGGAACTAAAGTAACCAATTTACCACACTTGAGAGAGAGAGAGAGAGAGAGAGAGAGAGAGAGAGAGAGAGAGAGAGAGAGGGAGGAGGAGAAAGATTGAATTAACGTCCTGTAGATACATCTCGGTTAATCTTCAAGGCCTTCATGCCCAAATGCATTTTAAACAAATGAAAGTATAATGCTTCTGAAAAAACCCTCTTAAGTCTCCTAAGATTTATAGCTACAATGGGGTTTCAATACATAACTTGGAAAATAGCTACTTTAGATAGAGTAAGTGCTCACTCCTAGGGGAGCGGGACACGCAACTGTGCAATGATTGCTTTGCCTCCTTTGTAGATTGTCCACTTACCGTTCTTTCTTGCCTCGTTTACTTAGCTAATTCTGTTGGTCTATTCTTGAGCTGTAGTGGTGTGAGCTCATCTGCTATCCTGCCTTTGAAGTTTGTTCCCTTGAGCGATTTTGTCTGTCACAACCCAGTGACATGGCAGCCCTTGTACACACACACTACCCCTTTTGGCATGGACAGTCCCACGGAATATCCGATTGAAATGATGACGTGGCACTGTCGTACGGATTGGCCGGAAAAGGTAGCGCAAATCGCGGGATGCTGACGTGGCAACAACGTACGGAAAGCAGATACGTGGGCTGCTTTTGTCTACGCAATGCTTGAGAGAGAGAGAGAGCTTTACTTTTTTTAAGGCTTTGCTTTGTTTACTAAAGAGAGCTTGTGAGAGAGAGAACATGCTTTATTTTTGAAAGCTTTTGGGACAGCCTTTGGACATTGACATCATATCTTGGTTAGATTCTCTTTTGGACAATTTATATATAACCATCGGCGACTCTCTTTTCAAGCAAAGAATTGGTATCTCTATGGGCACCAATTGTGTTGTTTTTCTTGCTAATTTCTATCTTTTTACATATGAGTTTGATTTTATGGAGCATCTTGTCCTTGCTAACACTTGCCCAATATTTTTGCACAAGTTATGCAATGTAAGACGCTTTGTAGATGATCTTTTTGTCCCTGACGTTCCTTCCTTTCAAGATTTTATGTACTTGAATTCGAGTTCTGAAGGCGGAGGAATTTATCCCAAGGAGTTTTGTGAACTTAACTGTACCACAAATAGTGATTGTTGTGCCTTTTTAGACCTTAAGATTTTTCAAACTCCCTTGGGATTAGAAGTAGATATCTATGATAAGCGCCTTGAATTAGAATATGCCAATCTAAATATCATCCGTATGCCTCACATTTCTTTGAATATTTCTCTTTTAGCTAAGTACGGTGTCATTTGCTCTCAACTACTTAGATTTTATTGTCTTTGTTCTAGTAAATTTGCTTTTGTTGTTCAATCTTGCGATCTTATTTCTTTACTAGTTGAAAAAGATTACTCATTCAAAAGAATCATGAAAAATGTTCGTTCATTTTTGCATCGTAGTAATCTGGGGTGGAATTCCGCCACTCCGTGTCGCGTGTCGTCTCTCTCTCTCTCTCTCTCTTTCAGTTAGTTGTTATTGAAGTGCTAAAAGTCTGTTCAGTTTGTTCTTTCCTATTGGCACATGGTGCCCGTCTTGTGACAGAGAAGCTAACTCCTTGATCAAAAGAGCTGAAAGGAGAAGCTAACTCCTTAATAAAAAGAGCACACTGATGGTCCCTCGAAATGTCCTTCGGAAACTTTTTACCTAACTTGAGTTGTTTTGCAGATATGTTGTAATCGCGGACGATTACTCTGTTTCAAGAAGGAGAGATGTCACATCTCCCCTTCTCTTTAAAGAAGAGGAGATGTCACAAACTGCTAACGTGTCAAAACCCTAAAGAATGGAGCCAACTTGCAGATGCTGGCCGAGGGGCCTAAACCCTAAGAGAACAAGTAATAGAAGAAGAAGTCCTACCAACTTATGGGGACCCCGTCCGATGGGGCCCGAGTGACATAAAGGAAGTAAAATAAAGCAGGACCCACATACAGACGCAAAATTGATGAGGTTGCAGTTGTACGGCAAATTTCCAAAAATTGCACTGACATGATGACATGGCAGGTTGTACGGATTTCCGCGTTTTGTGTTGGCTGATGACGTGGCAGGTTGTACGGATTTTCGTGATTTACGCTGATAGCTTTTTGACTTTGCTTTTGGACCAGATGCTTTTGAGTTTGAAGGCTTTTCACTGTAATTGCTTTTTAGGCCAAGGGCCTTTAAATATGAGGTAGGGCTCATTCTCTGGCATGCTTCCTGGAGAAGGTGCAGAGTTTGGAGTACCGGCTTGTATTGTGTTGATGCAATATAAAGAAATACCGAGAGGGGCGTCAGGGGTTGGGGCCAATACTCTCTGGGGTGGAATTCCGCCACTCCGTGTCACGTGTTGTCTCCTCTCTCTCTCTTTCAGTTCAGTTGTTATTGAAGTGCAAAAAGTCTGTTCAGTCTGTTATTTTCTATTGGCACGTGGTGCCCGTCTTGTGACACACCGCCCACCCCTTGCTAGCTCACAACTTTTTAAAACGAGCAGTCACAAGGTGGGGGTGACTGTGGGCACCGTACCCAAAGAGGAGGAGGTGTTGTGGTCGATGCCGTCAAAAGACTGCCAAGGTAGAGCGTTTAAGAACGTTGGCATGGAGGAGGCTATGGAGCGCATGTAGGAGGATCTAGTACCTACGTTTTAAAATGCACGGCAAGTAGGGGCTCGAACTATTCACCGTCAAGGATGCCACCAAGTAGCGTTGTAAAACGCTACAACGCTGACCCTGCGATAGCGGCAATAAGAAAGGGTGGAGTGAGCGGCGCCGGCACAAGGGTATTCCCTAGCGTTTTAAAACGCTGCTAGAGGAGGGAGGGGAATGAAGAATGCCGCCAGGTGAGGACAATGGTTCTTCTCTTTACATGTCTTCTCCACAGATAACGCCTTGCTCGCCCAAGGTCATGGAGCACTAAGTTCTGATACCATGTCAAAGTCAACGATGCAGAAGCGTAGAGAGAGAGAGAGAGAGAGAGAGAGAGAGAGAGAGAGAGAGAGAGAGAGAGAGTCTCCTAAACCAACCAACCTTGGCAATGAATAACTGATCTGTGATACAATGGGGGCCGAGGGTTGCTTATATAGCAACCTCAATAAATTGCCCTACCCAGACTTTAATAAATAAGTAAAATAAATACCTAAAAGCCAAACTAAATAATGGGATCACATTGGGCAATTCACTTGAGATGCCCAAACTCTAACAATCACATGGCACTACGCCCCTTCCCAATGATTTTTTTTGCATTCTCCGTACATGCCACCTTTTGTATACATAGCCCTCGCATTGTGATCCTCGTCTTGTACATCATGTGGGTGATAGGCCTGTGAGCATTCCTAGAGGTCTCTTTGTACACAATATACAACCACTTTTTGTGTGCGCGCACGAGAGAGAGAGAGAGAGAGAGAGAGAGAGAGAGAGAGGCCCTTTGAGTAGGATGATGGGGAGCCAGGTTCTTTCGTTGGAGTAAACTGTTCACATCGGGTGGCAGATCCTTCTGCGGCAGTAGCACCCACCTACTTTTGGTTACAGTTTTTGGTCATTGTCATCAGCTTTTCTATACGAATCAAAGAAATTACATATGTTGTCTATCCGATTGGAATATTACATAACTGGTCGTCTCCCTCTTTTATTCAATTGTTTTGAAGTGCTAAAGTGTTTCTGAGTGTGTAGATTACAATTATCTTTGTATTTCCGTCCGATCACTCGCCGGAAGTGGTTAAAGTGGTATTAGAGCACAATTTGCTTCATTGCCCTCTGCAAATAGAAGCATGATCCAACCGATATGGACGGAGAACAGGTCGATTACACTGCTCAAGAAGGGAACCCTCCCAATCCCTCTATGCAAAGACAACCAGATGAAACGCATACACAGTATGTGGTTTGACAACGGGTGTACCTTGGTGGACTAACAAAAGAAGAACTGACAGATGATTGAATTGATTTATAAGCCGTGCACAATTACTTGGGCTCTCTAAATACACCAGTAGCCTCAGCAGGTCTCCCATATGCATTCTTTTCCACAAAATCCGCTTGTGGCCCCTTCCCGACAGAATTTTGGAGCTGTCCCATAGTTTTTAGGAGGCATTTTTAAGTAGATGCCTTCAAGAGAACGTTCCCATGCCACAGATACTTCACAGACCCTTGCCTTATACTCCTCTTCCTCCTCCACCCCCCCCCCCCCCCACTCTTCCACTTACATATACGACGGATGGGCAACATCACCACTATTACTACAAATTCCGCACCTCCAAAAACGGACGCTGGTCGAAAACCCTCTAAAGATGGGGGCGCTACAATAAAGTTTTTCGCATTTTGAGGCATCCAAGATTCTCATAATGCTCTCGAATTTCTACAGCAATTCGACGTTCTGTTTAGTAATGGGAATTTTACCGAAGAATCAAAGCTGCTTAGGGTCACATCTTTTCTCAAGGATAGTGCATTGACATGGTGGGCTTCCCTGCCCCAAAAGTTGGATCGACTTTAAGTTTTCGTTCCACCCAAGTTTTTTGGATGACGCTGTAACAAACTACTGACGTGTCAAACCCTAAAGAATGGAACCAACTTACAGATGTGGCCGAGGGGCCTAAACCCTAATTTCTACCAGAAACCCTAACTGCCTAAACCCTAATTTTTGCCAGAAATCCTAATTGTTGAAACCCTAATTCTGGAAACCCTAACCCTAAAATTGCTGAAACCGTAACCCTAACCCTAACCTTAAGGGCAACAGACAGATTTTCGCATTTTGCGTTGGTTGATGACGTGGCAGGTTGTACGGATTTTCGTGATTTACGTTGGCAGCTTTTTGGCTTTGCTTTTGGACCAGATGCTTTTAAGTTTGAAGGCTTTTCAGTGTAATTGCTTTTTAGGCCAAGGGCCTTTAAATATGAGGTTAGGACTCATTCTCTGGCATGCTTCCTCGAGAAGGTGCAGAGTCTGGAGTACTGGCTTGTACTGTATTGAAGCAATATAAAGAAATACCGAAAGGGGCGCCAAGATTTGGGGCCAATACTCTCTGGGATGGAATTCCGCCACTCCGTGTCGCGTATTGTCTCTCTCTCTTTCAGTTCAATGGTTATTGAAGTGCTAAAAGTCTGTTCAGTCTGTTCTTTTCTATTGGCACGTGGTGCCCGTCTTGTGACAGTGGTATCAAAGCATAAGGCGTGTGCTTTTCTGAAAGAATACCGGTCCTACAAAAGAGCAGACAGAGCTAATGGAATTTTATTTGAGGTATCGTCGTGTCACGTGACACATCCCAACCCTATGTGTCCGTGGACAAGCTACAACGTGATCAGGGTTCAGTCAGTCCAGTGAGTTTAGATTAGCAGTGATCTGGCACTTTTGTGAGTCTATTCGTAGACCGTGCATGACCAGTCACTTAGCATAGATGCATATCCTCCGGTTGCACACAGCATGATCATCGAAATTCCCATCAGAATCCATTAGCATCAATTAGGGGAATTTTCCAGTGCATTTATTCTATTTTCCTATTTTCCTATTTTTGGTTATTTTCACTTATTATTTTCATGTGACTTTCCAACAAAAGTAGGGCAATTTTGCTAAGTTAATGTATAAGCAAACCCAAGTTAGCACTTTCTGGCAGAAGAGGCAGCAGGAGCTTCCCGCTCAACAGGCAACTTCTCAGCAATACCCCCCCTCAGCAGTAGACCCTCGCCATCCACTCCTTCCCTTGGCATTTCCTCCCAGCAAGCCATCGCCTACAAGTCCTCTTGCCTGGCCTTTTCCAACCTCAGCAGATACATCCCAGCCAACGTTTTTCAGCCTTGACAAAAACGCCAGCATCACTTACAGATTCAACGTTTTTTCAGCCTTGTCAAAAACGCAAGCTCAACAATAGCAAAAATGCAGAATTCAGCAGTTGGATTCTCGCAGTTTTCAGCCTATGACACAGTAGCAAATCAGCCCCGAGACGGTTGTAGATGTTTCCCCCATTTTCAGCCATAAAAACGCAGCCAAAACAGTCATTTTCAGCCACCGAAACAGTCCCAGAATTCAGCGATTAGAAGATCTCAGATTTCAGCCATCAAGTCGTCGTCGTCATCTCCGTCGTCGTCATCGGCATAGTCCCATTGCATCAGTCCATTGCATACGCATTGTACCCCTTTGTGCAATCAAAAATAGACCACTCTCGCCGACGAGAGTGGGGCCTTCGGAGGAGGGTTTTACAACCTCGGGTGTCGTATCTCTTCTCTCTCCTTCTCTCAGTCTCATTCACTTGCACGCACAATATCCACTCACTTTGTTCGTGATCATAGCACTCTCCACAAGACGGAAAGCTCTCTTTCCCTAAGAACTAAAAGGAACCTTGAGCAATAAAGATCACTAATCTTGAGAAAATACAACATTCATTCCGCTGCACCTAACATTGGTATCAGAGCTTTGGAAGTGTTCTGCATTACTCAAGGAAAGAACCACAAGAACCACAAGAAATTTTTTTGCTTGTTGCGATCGCACGAACCCAAGTTTACTTGGGTGTGGCGATTTCTAATCGTGTTTTGTTGAAGAGTGACAGGAATCCCAAGAAAGAAGGGCTTGTCCAGCCTCCCCTTGTGTCTCTTTTCACTCATTGAGAGCGGACCGTGCACCTAGCGGCCGGCCAATCGACGTGAGGTGGGAAAAAGCAACCTTGGTGTGAGCGCAAGGCCGCCAAGGGGTGCGCCCGCAGAAAGGAGTAGAACTCGGGTGAAGAGAAGATCCTTCTCCAACGCGATTTGCAAGCGAAAGAAAACCTGAAGACCCTCAAGAAGTCAAGAACCTCAAGAACCCAAGACCCTCAAGACTCAAGAACCTCAAGAACCTCAAGAACCCAAGTTCCTTGTGAACTTAAGAAACCAAGACCCTCAAGAACCCAAGTTCCTCGTGAACTTAAGAACCCACGATTGCAGAATGGTCGTCACCCGAAGCGGAATGGATACTTTGCATACAGGTGATGAGCATGAGAGAGGCGAAGAAGAATTTTCCCCATCAGGAGGTTTTTCCGACCCTTCCCCATCTACGACAAAGATTGCACTAACTCCTATGGAGGAGTTAAAGCAGATGTTTAAGGAAAGAATGGCAGAAATGAAACGCAGACACGCAGAAGAAAAAGCAGAAAGAGAAGTAGAAAGAAAGGCAAGAGAAGTAGAAAGAGAAGCAACAAGAAAGGCAAGACAAGAACAGCGCGACCGACACATGCAAGAGTTCTTGCGACTCTCGTCTCCAGTGCCGGCACCGATGCAAGAGATTCGGGAAAAGGAGACTCTCTCAGTCTCTTCTTCTCCAAAGCATGACCCACAGGATTTGCATGATTGTGTGAAGCATGATGATGATTTGATTGACAATGACTTGCATGATGATTTGAAGCATAATGATAAGCATGATGATTTGCATAATGATTTGGATGACAATGACAAGCATGATGATTTGCATGATCAAGATGTGATTTCTCACAAGCATGATGATTTGTATGATCAAGATGTGATTTCTCACAAGCATGATGAATTGCATGACGATGAGGTGATTGTTCACAAGGATGATGTGTTAGTGGATGCTTTTTCTAGCGAAGCTAACCTCGTTGCAGATTAGATCAATCACGAAGGATCGATCTTGGCTCTCGAGCCTAGATCCCAAGAACCCCTTCAGGAAGAAACGATCTTGGCTCTAGAGCCTTGGTCCAACGAACCATCACAGGAAGTATTATGTGTTCGCATGATTGATACGCACGCATTGTTCGAGTGTTTCATTCGTGAAGGTTTCCTATATTTTAGTCAGCATCGGTATGTGATCCCTTTTATTAGACATGACATTGTATGTTGAGCACGTTTCTCTCATGGATGAGCACGGATGTATGCGGATTGTTCATGAAAAGTTGAAAAAAGTTTTTATGTTAGGAAGGTGCATTCCATATCTCTTCCCTGGCATGACACAGTTTCCGAAAGAGCACATGATAGTTTGAGCACCAAGCATGGGCATTTCCATTGTGATTTGCCACAATTGATTGATTTCGATCAAACAGAAAAGATTCGATCGCATTGTTTGCATGTGTTTGATGAACGGGTTGTCACTCCGTCTCTATGTTCATCTACATTGCATGCACAGTCTTTAGAGAAGACAAGATTTTTTTCCTTCACTTTACATGGAATGGGTATGTTCATGGTTTTGTGTTGGAGATGGTTTCAGGAATTTTCAGCCATGGAGATTCTTGAAGACGAAAGAAGCAGGACTCTAGACGAAGTTGCAGTATCGAAGGAGCCACAGAAGACTTTGAGTCGCTTTCGGTGCGGCCCAAAGAAGCAAGCATTGCAGACCTTTATGAAGTTCAAGTATCGCTCGACCCACACAGCAGAGTGGGCCGGCGAAGAGTCCCTTCCAAGATTCCGGATGCTGTTGGCGATCTCCCTCGACGCCATACAGTTCGGTACCAGTACCTCACTTTGAAAAGGAGGGGATGTCACGTGACACATCCCAACCCTATGTGTCTGTGGACAAGCTACAGCATGATCAGGGTTCAGTCAGTCCAGTCAGTTTACATTAGCAGTGATCTGGCACTTTTGTGAGTCTATTCGTAGACCGTGCATGACCAGTCACTTAGCATAGATGCATATCCTCCGGTTGCACACAGCATGATCATCGGAATTCCCATCAGAATCTATTAGCATCAGTTAGGGGAATTTTCTAGTGCATTTAGCCTATTTTCCTATTTTTGGTTATTTTCACTTATTATTTTTAAGTGACTTTCCAACAAAAGTAGGTAGGGCAATTTTGCTAAGTTAATGTATAAGCAAACCCAAGTTATCACTTTCTGGCAGAAGAGGCAGTAGGAGCTTCCCGCTCAACAGGCAACTTCTCAGCAGTACCTCCCCTCAGCAGTAGACCCTCGCCATCCACTCCTTCCCTTGGCGTTTCCTCTTAGCAAGCCATCGCCTACAAGTCCTCTTGCTTGGCGTTTTCCAACCTCAGCAGATACATCCCAGCCAGCGTTTTTCAGCCTTGACAAAAACGCCAGCATCACTTGCAGATTCAACGTTTTTTCAGCCTTGTAAAAAACACCAGCTGAGCAGTAGCAAAAACGCAGAATTCAGCAGTTGGATTCTCGCAGTTTTCAGCCTATGACACAGTAGCAGATCAGCCCCGAGACGGTTACAGATGTTTCCCCCATTTTCAGCCATAAAAACACAACCAAAACAGTCATTTTCAGCCACCGAAACAGTCCCAGAATTCAGCGATTAGAAGATCTCAGCCATAAAGTCGTCGTCGTCGTCACCGGCATAGTCCCATTGCATCAGCCCATTGCATACGCATTGTACCCCTTTGTGCAATCAGAAAATAGACCACTCTCACCGACGAGAGTGGGGCCTTCGGAGGAGGGTTTTACAACCTTGGGTGTCGTATCTCTTCTCTCTCCTTCTCTCAGTCTCATTCACTTGCACGCACAATATCCACTCACTTTGTTCATGATCATAGCACTCTCCGCAAGACGGAAAGCTCTCTCTTTCCCTAAGAACTAAAAGGAACCTTGAGCAATAAAGATCACTAATCTTGAGAAAATACAACATTTATTCTGCTGCACCTAACACGTCGCGCTCGAACCCGGGCTTATTAGCCACTCCCACCCTTACTTCATCGCGCATCGGGCGCGCTCCCGTCTTCACCGCTTATGTCTTAACGGCATAAGCCAATTAAGATCACTTGCAAGAGAAGGATCCAGATTTGTTTCAAGTCACTGTTTTTCTCAGAAGAAGTGCCATGCAGATGTTGATGTCTACAGCTACCAAGCAGCATACTCCAAGGACTTGGCAAGCTTTCAAGAAAATTTTTGCCCGAAGTTATATGGTTTGTGACATCTTTCTTCAGAGTGCAACTTCTGGCAGAGTGGGGTATCCTGAAATGCTTGCCATGGAAACCCTAGCAGATTATATCTTGAAATTTCTCGACATCTCTTAGTAGATGTTTCTTCTCGAGTTGATAACCTTGGAAGTTCGGTGTGATTGCTATCTCTTGGGACTACCATTGCTGCCAAAGAAACACTGTCTGTCCAAGAGGTGATGGACCATGCTGTGCTCGGCTACGACCTCATGGAAGGAACCTAACCCTAATTTTTGGTGCAGGTTTCAAGATGGAAAATCAGTCGACTTTTCGAGCTCGATTGATGTCGAGATTGCTTTTTAAGTCTGAGTTCTGTTTGATCTTGTTTGGTGATCCTGTTTGGTATTTGTTGAAATGGATGGTATCTGTTTTGAACCTGTTTTGGTGCCGATTTGAATTGTTTGACTCTGGTTTGATACTGGTTTCAATGATTGGTGATTTTACTCCCGGGTGGAGAAGTGAGAAATTATGTTTGAGAATGCTTGTTCATACTCTTGGCCCGGACCCTTGTGGTTATTTGCGGGGGGAGTATTGAATGATTGAAAAGTGATGTTTTTTTTTTACTCATGGCCCGGACCCTTGTGGTTATTTACGGGGGGCGTATTGTTGTTGTGACTCCCGGCCCGGACCTTGATGTTCATGCGGGAGGAGTATTAAGAAGTCTGAGCAGTGGTTACTCTGAGCACCTCCAAACGTTGCAGGCTGCGGTCTGGGGGGCGTTTGGTTGTAAAAGGCCTCTATATCTCCTGGCCCGGATCTTTTTAGGTTATGCGGGAGGAGTGATGAGGGAGTCGTTGAATATCTCCCGGCCCGGACCTTGTTAGGTTATGCGTGAGGAGTGTTCATCGACGGCTTTATGTTTCTATGTCTTGTAACATGCATATGTAAGCATTTGTGTTGCATCGGCGGGAGGAGTGTTCATCGGCGGCTTTATGTTTCTATGTCTTGTGATGTGCCAACTACTGAATATTCCTAATTGGAGAAGATTGCCTGGGTATGTAATTTTAGTGCATCAAGACACCCGTGGAAGATTAGTACGGTCTGGATGTGATGGCTAATTTTACTACGTCGGAATATCAAGAGTTCCGATCTGGACAAAAGGAGAAGCTAACTCCTTGATCAAAAGAGCAGAAAGGAGAAGCCAACTCCTTGATCAAAACAGCCGAAAGGAGAAGCTAACTCCTTGATCAAAACAGCCGAAAGGAGAAGCTAACTCCTTAATAAAAAGAGCAAATTGATTGTCCCTTGGAATGTCCCTCGGAAATTTTTAAGCTAACTTGAATTGTTTTGCAGATATGCTGTAATCGCGGACGATTACTCTCTTTCAAGAAGGGGAGATGTAACAAACTGCTCACGTGTCAACGCTTAAAGAATGGAGCCAACTTATAGATGTGGCCGAGGGCCTAAACCCTAATTTTTGCCAGAAACCCTAACTGCCTAAACCCTAATTTCTGCCAAAAACCCTAATTGCTGAAACCCTACTTCTGGAAACCCTAACCCTAAAACTTGCAAACCCTAATTTTGGAAACCCTAATCCTAAAACTTGCAAACCCTAATTCTAGAAACCCTAACCCTAAAACTGCAAAAACCCTAACCCTAACCCTAACCCTAAGGGCAGAAGGCAGATTTCCGTGTTTGCGCTAGCTGATGACATGGCAGGTTGTACGGATTTTCGTGATTTACGCTGGCAGCTTTTAGGCTTTGCTTTTGGACCGGATGCTTTTAAGTTTGAAGGCTTTTCACTGTAATTGCTTTTTAGGCCAAGGGCCTTCAAATATGAGGTTAGGGCTCATTCTCTGGCATGCTTCCTCAAGAAGGTGCAGAGTCTGGAGTACCGGCTTGTATTGTGTTGAAGCAATATAAAGAAATACCGAAAGGGGCGCCAAGATTTGGGGCAATACTCTCTGGGGTGGAATTCCGCCACTCCGCGTCGCATGTTGTCTCTCTCTCTTTCAATTCAATTGTTATTGAAGTGCTAAAAGTCTGTTCAGTCTGTTCTTTTCTATTGGCACGTGGTGCGCGTCTTGTGACAGACACCTTCAAGGTCGAAATACTTGCTGTTTAGTCTGGCTTAAAAATTTACCCTTCAAACACGCTTCCCATCTACAATCAAAGATTTTGGGACACGTACCTACACGTGAAGTTTATTGATGCAATGATCAGGATTTTCCTGATAGGGCTTCTCCTTTAGCAACTATACCACATGTCTCTCTAGAGCCTAATAAGGCTCCTTAGGATATTGTTTGTATGGTGCAGCGGAAGTGTGTTGATATTGCTCAAGACGAGTGCTTCTGTGCTCAAGGGTTCCTTTTACTTACAGAAGGGAGAGCCTTCCGTTTCCTTTAGAGAGAGAGTGCAATGATCACAAACAAAGTGAATGCTATTGTGAATGAAAGTGCTGAGAGAGAGAGAGAGAGAGAGAGAGAGAGAGAGAGAGAGAGAGAGAGAGAGAGAGAGAGAGAGAGAGAGAGAGAAATTAAATGAAATGTTATATTAAACGTCTTCAAAAGGCCAGAATGACCTATGAGACCAAACTGATACAAGAGTGGTGAATCTGTTACAATGTCTAGGTACCTTAGTACTAAAGTACTAAGTGTGAAAGAGAGAGAGAGAGAGAGAGAGAGAGAGAGAGAGAGAGAGAGAGAGAGAGAGAGAGAGAGAGAGAGAGAGAGAAATACGACACCAGACGGTTCTCAAACCGTCCTCCAAGGGCCCCCCTCTCTATGGCGAGAGAGGTCTATGCTATAGATTGCACAAATATGGTACAATGGTCTAGATGCAATGGACTTGCCGATGATGTCGAACGACTATGACGATGAGGACGAGGACGGGCTGAATCTGAAAATGAAAGGACTGATCGGCTGAATTCTGAAACGCTGGCTGATTTAGAAAACGCTGACTGAATTCGGCGACACAGCGAGGATTTGCTACCGAGTTGGAGATCTGCGAGTCTAAGGGACTGATCCGCTGATGCAGAGGGCTGAAAACTGAAAACATTGATTTGGTCTACTGCTGCGGAATGCTGAAAACTGAGAACGCTGGTCTAATTCTGCAAGCTAGGAAACGCTAGGGCTGACCTGCTGAATTGCAAAAATGCCAGGCTGATCTGCAATTGGAAAACGCCAGGGCTGATCTGCTTGTGCAAAAACGTTGGGTACTGAAGGCTGAAAACGCTGATGGTTTCCTGCCGCTCTTGCTGAAAAGATGCACTGCAAGTAGCATGAGCTCCTTCTGCTGCTTCTACTAAGTGACCACTGGGTTTCTTTTATATTTCCTTAGCAATTTGCCCTACTTACTTTTCCAATAAAAGTCACTTATTAATAATAAAGTGAAAATTGCGTATTTTGGAAAAAAGGGTTCTATCCTCTGTAAAATGCTCATGATGTGTAATGAATGTCATGTTAATGGTCATGCTGTGTGCAATCAGAGGATATGCAACCAACCTAAGTGCCTGGACATGCACGGCGTGCGCACAGGCTCACAAAGGTGCCAGAACACTTCCTAGGATAACTTGAACCCTAGACCTGAGATAGCTTGTCCACATGCACATAGGGTTAGATGTGCACGTGACATCCCCTCCTTTTCAAAGTGAGATACTGGTACCGAGCTGCATGGCTTCCTTGTAGTCCGCCAACAACTCTGGATAATCTCTGAAAAATTCTTGTCACGTGACACATCCAACCCTATGTGTCCGTGGACAAGCTACAACACGACAAGGGTTCAGTCAGTCCAGTCAATCTAGATTTAGAAGTGTTCTGGCACTTTTGTGAGTCTGTTCACAGACCGTGCATGCCTAGACACTTAGTGTAGATGCATATCCTGTGGTTGCACACAACATGATCATAAGCATTCCCATGAGAATCCATCAGAATCCTTCAGGGGAATTTTCGAGTGCATTTAGCATATTTTACCTATTTTTGACATTTTTCACTTATTATTTTAAAGTGACTTTTGTTGGAAATTAGGTAGGGCAAATTGAGTAAGTTTGTATATAAGCAAACCTAAACTAGCACTAATTGGCAGAAGAGGCAGCAGGAGCACCTTGCTCAACAGGCAACTTCTCAGCAGAACCCATTAGAAGGCCTAGCGTTTTGCAGATTGCAGGACCTAGCGCTTTTTCCCATCAAGATCAACCAGCGATTTGCTTTGCAGATTTCGGCGACAGCAAGACCACAAGCCTAGCGTTTTGATCCCAGATCTTGACCGCAAGTATACCCCAACACCTAGCGTTTTTGACAGATTTTAGCATGGCGTTTTTCAGCAGACACAACCTCAACAATGCAGCGTTTTCAGCAATGAAGCACCTGCATATTCAGCCCTAAGATGTAGCAGATTTAGCCCGGAAAGACCATTAGTTTCAGTCCTTAAGAACCTCAGTTTTCAGCCCCAAGACTTGCAGATTTTCAGAGACAAAGATCATCAGAAAAAAGCCCCAAAATCAGCGTTTTTGGACTTGCGGCAGATTTCAGCCCATAGCGTTTTTGGACAGCAGAGAAAAGATTGCACATTTCAGCCCTTAGGTCGGTCTCTGTTAGGTGCAGCGGAATGAATGTTTGCGCTTTGCTCAAGATGAGTGCTCCGAACTGTGCTCAAGGTTCCTTTTGTTCTTATGGAAGGTAGAGCCTTCCGTTTCTAATGAGAGAATGCTATGATCACAAACAAAGTGAATGGACACTGTGCGTGCAAGTGTATGAGACTGAGAGATAGAGAGAGAAGAGAATACGACACCAGAGAGGTTGTAAAACCCTCCTCCGAAGGCCCCAATCTCGTCGGCGAGAGTGGTGTACTATTGATTGCACAAAGTGGTACAATGATGATGCATGGAACTGATGCAACTTGGGACTATGCCGGTGACGACGACAGGATGGCGACGATGACTTAAGGGCTGAAATCTGCGGTCTTCTATCTGCTGTCCATAAAAACGGTATGGCTGAAAATTTGGGATTGATTTGGGGTGGCTGAAAACTCTGTTTTGGCTGCGGTTTTGAGGGCTGAAAATGGAGTTCTTCTGCAAGAATCTAGGGCTGAACTGCCTCATGTCTTTAATGCTGAAAACGCTGCCTTGTCTGCTTTACTGAAGGCTGAAAATCCAAAAACGCTGGCAGCTTTGTAGCGTTAGTGAAAACGCTGGGAATCTGGGAGTGTTGGCGATGAGGGAAACTGAAAACACCAGGGCTAGGGGCTTGAGGCAGGCTTGCGGTGGAAATCTGCTGGAAACAGAAAACGCTAGGGCTTGGAGAAAACACCAAGGCAAGGGAAAGGAAAATCGCCAAGGCAAGGAGTTTTTGATGGTTCTTGCTGAGAAGGTGCCTGTTGAGCGGGGAGCTCCTGCTGCCTCTTCTGCCATTGAGTGCTAAATTGGGTTTGCTTATCTACAAACTTAGCAAAATTGCCCTACCTACTTTTGTTGGGAAGTCACTTAAAAATATTAAGTGAAAAATGTAAAAAAATAGGGAAAATAGGATAAATGCACTGGAAAAATCCCCTAACTGATTCTAATGGATTCTGATGGGAATACTGATGATCATGCTGTATGCAACCAGAGGATATGCATCTATACTAAGTGACTGGGCATGCACGGTCTACGAATAGACTCACAAAAAGTGCCAGATCACTTCTAATCTAGACTGACTGGACTGACTGAACCCTGATCATGTTGGAGCTTGTCCACGGACACATAGGGTTGGATGTGTCACGTGACAGTCTCTTAGTCCCCACGTCATCGTCGACATAGCTTAGACTTGCATCAGTCACATGCATTCAGTTTGTACCAATTTGTGCAATCATAAGTAGACCACTCTCGCCGACGAGATTGGGGCCTTCGGAGGAGGGTTTAAACGTCTCTGGTGTCGTATTATTCTCTTCTCTCTCTATCTCTCAGTCTCATACACTTGCACGCACAGTGTCCATTCACTTTGTTTGTGATCATAGCATTCTCTCATTAAGAACGGAAGGCTCTCCCTTCCATAAGAACAAAAGGAACCTTGAGCACAGTTCGGAGCACTTATCTTGAGCAAAGTTCAAACATTCATTCCGCTGCACCTAACATTGGTATCAGAGCTTTGACAGTGTTCTGTATCACTCAAGGAAAGAACCACAAGAATCACAAGAATTTTTTTCCTTGTTGCGGTTGCACGAACCCAAGTTCGCTTGGGCGTGTTGATTCCTAATTGTGTTTTTGAAGAGTGATAGGAATCCTAGGAAAGAAGGGCTTGTCCAGCCTCCCCTTGTGTCCCTTTTCACTCATTGAGAGCGGATCGTGCACTTAGCGGCCCGCCAATTGACGTGAGGTGGGAAAAAGCAACCTTGGTGTGAGCGCAAGGCCGCCAAGGGGTGCGCCCGCGGGAAGGAGTAGAACTCGGGTGAAGAGAAGATCCTTCTCAAACACAGATTGCAAGCGCAAGAAAACCTCAAGACCCTCAAGAACCTCAAGACCCTCAAGTACCCAAGAACCGAAGACCCTCAAGAACCCAAGTTTCTCGTGAACTTAAGAACCAAAGATCATAGTGCATGGTGGTCTCCCGAAGCGGAATGGATACTTCGCATATAGGTGATGCGCATGAGAGAGGCGACGAAGAATTTTCCCCACTAAGAGATTTTTTCGACCCTCCCCCTTCTCCATCTACGCTACAAAGTGTACCAAATCTTATGGAGACAATGGTCAAGTCGATGATGAACATGATGGCCAAACAAGAAGAGACTCCCATTGCCTTGGAACGCGAACGCGAAGAATGAAAAGAAAGAAAAGCACAAAGAAAGGAGGAAGCTGCAGCAAGATGCCCGGTCTGGGAGGTTGAGGGTGAGACTCAAAGAGAACTACGCACTCAAGAATTGGTTCGACAAGTACTTGCCTCGAAGTCCGAACTAGCCAAAGATGGTGGGAGTTCCTCAAGTGACGCAAGCGACGAGGCGGATTCCAACAATCCAAAGAAGTTGACTTTTAGTAAGTATGCTAGTAAGATGGATGCTACGGTTATTCATTCTTGGTTGCATCAATTTAATGCTTATTTTGTGTCAACTAAGAAGACAGAAAATAGCAAAGTTTTGACGACAGCCATGTACCTTGCCAGTGATGCCATCAATTGGTACCACGCATGGGAAGAGGCACAATTAGCCGCGCACCTAGAGGAAGCCTGCGAATTCACGCCCCTTTCCTTCAATTGGGCTGATTTCCAAGACAAGCTCAAGGTGCGGTCTATGCCACCTCAGTACCTTGCACCATTGAAGGACGATTGGCGCGCTCTCAAGCAAAATGGTATGCCGGTTATGTCTTTTTCTAATCGTGTTTTGTAGCTAGGTACCCAATTACGCAAGTCGGATGATGAACGCAAAAAGGCATTCCTTTCTGGATTGGACGAGTATATCAAGTACGATGTCGAGGTGCTCGATCCAATCGATCTCAACAAGGCGGTAGCAATTGCTCTCGCAGAGGAGATGAAGCACAACAAGGGAAAGCCTAAGGAGAACAAGACTTCTACAAGTACCTTGCAGACTTCTCAGAACTCTCCGAACGGTAAGAACGGTAAGAATGGTAACTCTTCTAATCAATCTTCCAACAGTCTCTCAGAAAAAAATTCTTCCAATGAACCTAAGGGTAAGGCTAACACAAATCCTAATCCTAAGCTTACTTTAGATGAAAAGAGAGGATACATCACGTCGGAAGAGCAAAGCACTTATTCTAAGGAAGGTCGTTGTTTTCATTGTCACATTAAGGTTCACATAAAAAGAACATGTCCTAAGCTTGAATTGAATGAATCTAAAGAATCCACAGAACCCACTTCCTCTGCCAATGCAATTAATGATAACACGAGCGTGTCCCAAGTTTCTCCCAACCCTCCCATTGATGATTCTCTCATTAAATGTTATGGTCATATGTTGAGGCAGCGTTTTGTCATATTGTTTGACCCAGGTAGTATGCATGATGTGATCAGTCCCTCTCTTGTTGAGAGAGCCCGCCTAGAAGTTAGTGAGAAATCTCCTGTCGAGGTCTCTGGCTTTGTTCCTGGTATGGACTCTCTCATCACGCAGGAGTGTCTTGTGTGTTGTTTACAATTCAACAAGCTACCTTCAATAGAAGATTTTTTGTCTCTCCTCTCTCAGGATGTGATATGATTTTGGGGCATTCGATGGTTTCGTGATCTTAACCCTCTCATTGATTGGGACGCTAACACTCTTCACTCTCTATGCAAAAAGTGACTCTCCCATTGTCATTCGTGGACGTGAGACTACAAACAATTAGTAAATTTTCTACACATCAAAAAAGCTGCAAAACCGAATACAAAGATATTGTTGTCACTGCCCTGGCCAAAACTGATGGATCCCTATATGCTACTTGGTTTCTAATATGGGTTACTTACAACATTACCCGTGGGACCTTCGCAAATCCTATGTGTGAGATCTTTTCTTTGGGTGGGAATCTAAGTGGGCTAACTTCTATCAGTGGGTCGGTATTGGCAACAACTAATAACTGCATCATCAATCTACTGCTCGCACCAATTTATCTATTACTGCTAAGGCCACATTTACTAACTATTGTGGCAATACCGTATACACTTCTCTTTTGTATGGTAATCAAGGATTTTCCAAATTATCAGATTTTGCGTCCCGTGACATCATTACGTGACTCACGAGTAGCTAGATTATTTTGATAAGTTTCTTTTTTCAAATATATGAAACCCAATAATGTTACCAAATAGTGTGTTAACAAGACTGATTTATCTATACTTCTTCAGGTATAGAACACAATACAGTTTTTTATGGGTATCTACTTTTATGGGTTGGTTAACTGGTCAGGCAGCATTCAATTTTTTTTCTAGACTACTTTTAAGTCGGGTGAAAGGGGATTCCCCGATATTATATCTAGTGGCGAAAACGTTTTATATATGCAACTTTTAGTATTGTTTCCATCTCATATGCTGTGGCATATTTGGGTAGAGCTCCGGTCTCTTTTTTGGACCAAAAAGTTCATGAATGAATCTCATGATAGAGAAATGAATCTTTGGGAAATTGCTGAATATTCGGATCTATTGTGGTGGTTTTTTAAACCGTGGCCCCCTCACTTCTTTTTTGATCCCTCTAGGGCAAATCGGAGTAATCGATTTGTCAAAAATCGTCGATTCCACATGAATAATACTTTTTATAAGGGGAGAAATCCACAATACTTTTTTGAAAAATGTTTAACTGATGGTAAAGAGAGATTATCTTTTCTAGCATTGCCCAGTTTGTCAATTTTTGGGAAAGAAATGTATCAATCGATGGCAAAAGTCCCGTAGATCTTTTGGAATCCGTTTATCATATCAAAATTGGGTTTCCAAAAAAATTAGCGAAAACAAAATTCTTTGAGAAAGAATTAACGGATCAAATCAAGTTGTTAGACACTGGTTCTTCATTCTCAAAGACGATGAGTAGAAAAAACAAGATTGATGGGCGGTAAAAGGAGGAGAATACCCCGCACCTATGACCCCTTTGTCAATAACTTCCGCATAAGAATTCCAGTTTCACAGACATTTTTGTTAGAAGATGACTTGGGTTTGAGTCTATGGGAATGGGATAAATTGGGCGACGGAAAGAAAAAATAGAAAGGCAAAAAAAACTGTCAGGATAAATGCTATCAAGGATAAGATTTTCACAAAGATCGGAGATGGAAACATGGATATGGAAATCCGCTACCGTGGGAACCTTTGCCGTCGAGAAGTAAACGCATGTTCTATTTTATATTTGAAAATCGAGCTTTATACGACTACGATCTACAAAATATCTTGAAAAAAGATAAAATCTTCGCCCACACTCGATGTTACTTGGAAAGAAATAATGGATTTAGATTATGAAGACCATATCTTATTTTTGACCTACTTAGAGGTGGGATGCTGTCACCGATTTGGTTGGATATCTCCACTCAAAGCCTTTTTGAGAAAAAGTTCTAAGAGTTTGTCAAATGTAGAACGGAGAATACGCAGACTAAATAAAATTGGGAATTTGAGTATGGATCTGGCTCGATATACTATCCTGTATTTGAAAATAATTTGATATACCGGGAGGAGACGGCGATTTTCGCTACAGAAAATTGCGTTAATGTGGGTATCACTTTCGCAAAAGGAAAGCCCAGATCAGAAAGATTTATGAAGCGATATGCAAAAGTATCTGATTTCCGTAGAAAATTTCTGAAGGGCTCTATGCGTTCTAGGAGGCGAAAAGACCTTGCTCTGGAAAGCACTTCAAGAAAAAATACGTTCGTCTTTTTTCCTCAGATCAGCAGAAAGGACAATCTTGTTTCAAATCATTATTGAGCGACTGACAACTTCAAGCCGTGAAGAAAAAATTTAGTGAGTTGGAAAAAGACACGGATTACGAATTTCAGAAACAACTACTAGATATCTCTTTATCAGCGAAAAGGAGTTTAATCGGTGAATCGGAAGCTTACTCGTTCAGCTATAGCAGCTAGATCAGACATAGGTCCTATCCATAATGGAAGGGGATATATGCTAGTTTTTCAATCCAGATTTCGAAAGTTTATTAAATCCTACAGTACTTATAGTCTTGAAAAATATCGGACGTATTTTACTCCGTCAAAATTCCGAATGGAATAAGGACTGGACGGGATGGAAGAAAGAAATTCATATCAATTGTACGTTTGATGGCGAAGACTTTTCACAAGATGAGTTACCTCCACGATGGTTAAGAGAAGGTATTCAGATAAAAATTGTGTATCCGTTTCAACTGAAGCCTTGGCACACAGATGGGAATGAAAACAACATACTCTTCAAAGAAAACACAAAGAAATTGGATCTAAAAGCCGGGAATTGAAAAGCAAAAGGAAATTGAAGCAAAAGAAGCACAAATTTACTTATTTAACTGTTTTAGGGTATCAGACGGATATACCTTTTGGAACTATTCAAAAGAAAACTTCTTTTTGGAAACCTGTTCGGAGAAAGTTAATTCGGATTTGTAAAAGAAGCTTGCCTCGTCAAATTTAAACAAGCCTATCAATTTATTCACTCTAGGTTCGAGAAAGTATCAAAATTGAATTCAACTCCATCGAAGAAATTGAATCTTATTTCCAATCTAAGACAAGGTGGAAAATTACTAAGTGACTATAGTCTGGATGAGAAAAGTTGGATGAAACCTCATCTACCAATTACGTAAATGAAAAGACAAAACCTAACTGTAATGTAATTTCAAACAGTGAGAGATTTATTGCTATTGGTGGGGAAATGAGTCCGGCTAATGTTACTCGTAAACAACTTGTTACTCGGGACCAGGTAGAAAGAGAATTTTTAATGAGTATCGTTGCAGTTGACTCCAAAAACCTTTTGGACGAAAAAATAGATGACCCATATTCCAAAATAACTTCGAAGGATTTGGAAACAGGCGATACTACATCAGGTGACATAAATCTTGTGAATTCCACCAAATTTGAACGGAAGCAATTGGTCGATTCCGAGGAAGCAGGATTAAGTTTATATTTACTTGTCAGAGAATTAATTGAAACATTTGTTTCAGTACTAATAAACTTGCCTTTCACAATTAACAGGATTTTTGTTCATTACTTCACTGAATTCCTCGCGTTGTATACAAAATTGGCAGGGATATTGGATAACATTAATGAGGGAAGCAATTTATCAACAAGAAGTAAATCGTTGCAATTTGACTTGCCATCTCAAACCTGTATTTATATTGATATGTGGAACATCGGTATGAGGGGCAGCTTAAACCTGGATCTGTTAGTTAATGATAAAAGAAGTAGCAGTAATTGCGGAGTAAAAAATAGACAGAGTGGCATCTATGTTGAAACCGACGGTGTATCAAACCTATATCAACCCAAAATGTACGAGAAACAAACTCCCGTCCATTACAATTTAATCGCGACAAAATTTCTGAGTCCTGAAATAAGAAATAATCATGTAAATGATTTAACAATGTGTTTTGATACGGAGACTGGCAAAACTGATGAAGAGTTTTTTGATGAAAAGGTTGCGAGGTCTATAGAGAATTGGGGATTTTTGAATAAATCTTGCAAATTGGATGAAATTAATTGGAATGAATGGTTATATTCTCTCTCCAGATATAACTTACCATTAACAGCCTGGCGCAATATAGCACCTCGGAAGTGGAAAGTTTGCTTGAGTGAACTTAGTAGTATTGAGACAAATACGATAACTGAATTGAAAGATCAGGTATCTCAAAACAAGCTACACAGTTATTATTCCATATACACAAAAAAATCTTTCCTCAGGAATAAAATTAGTAATTTTAGTAAACTGCGTAAACATAGAAACCTGCTACAAAACCTAACTGATTCCGTACAAAATGGCGATGTGGAAAATTTATCTGTGCAACGAGATATTATGGAGCAAAGGTTTCATTGCAAGAGTTGCATTCAAAAAAGTAGTAGAGGAGGAAGAAACAGAATTAGCAAATTTGTTCACTTTCTGAGTTCTAATGTGGAGAGCAAAAATAATTTGAATTTGCAAATTGATTTGCTATCGTGGTTAGATCCAGATATTGCAAAAACAAAAATATTTTTAAAAAAAAAGAAAAAGGCAAAGCAGTTAAAAAATCCTCTATTGAGAAATCACTACCGATACAGATATGTTTAGACATATCCGGCAGATTCCAAAAGGTATTGAATCAGTTGAATGATCTCACGTTAGATGAAAGAGAAGATGCGGACTACATTTTTCGATGGAAATTTAAATTTGAAACAGAATTGGAAAAATTTAGAAACTTAATTTCTCTCACGAGAATGCTAGGAGATGACCAAGATTTGATTACACTTTGTACAAATATTGAAGTAAATTCAGATTTGCTAAATTTGCAATTTAATGCAAAAACTAAACGTGATATGTTTCA
Organism: Adiantum capillus-veneris; assembly: GCF_014529385.1. Taxonomy (NCBI): domain Eukaryota; kingdom Viridiplantae; phylum Streptophyta; class Polypodiopsida; order Polypodiales; family Pteridaceae; genus Adiantum; species Adiantum capillus-veneris. The sequence goes on from NC_140938.1 coordinate 143,582,868, forward strand.
TAACTTATCTGTTGTTTCAGCCCATCGTTTGCGGCTAGTATTTGACGATCAAGATTTGTTGTATAAAATAATCAACCCTTTGCTAAAATTCAAAGGGAGATTAAGAGGTATATTTAGGAGACGTTTATACAGAAATGTATATAACGGTAGTTATATTTCCAATTTGTCACATATATTAACTGAACGAAATTGTAAACAGTCTTGCCTCTATAACATCGATGACCTTTATCTCCGCGACGTAGGCGGGAATTTCGATTTCTCTATTGTCTATTGAGCCCAAAAATAGAATATTCCCATATATATCAAGAATTAAAAAAATAGACAATGCTGAGAAAAAACAAACCCTTTACCATCTCCCAAGACCGATCAGGATTCAAAAGATTAAACGTTTTTTATGGCCCAGTCACCGATTAGAAGAAGCGGCCTGTACAGGCAGATCCTGCGTTGGCGTTATGACTGGAAGTCGATTTGTAACGCTTAGAATCCGAATGTATCCTATTCCTCTAAATTAAAAAACCGGGTGTGACATACACTCAGTTGCTAAGTTGAATTCTTGAAATTGAAATAGTTGGAAGTCAATTATCCACGAATTTGAATTTCATGGATAGGTTAAAGCATTTGCCGGTCAGATCAGATGCGGTAACTCAAGTCGTGATTATGGGGTGTGTGTGGGAATGTTTATACCACCCCCCCTAAACAACTGGATTTTCATCTTAAGAGAATTAGTGCTGCAACTAGCAGTCAAAACCCTTATAATCGATGCAAGGCGGGGACGAAAGTTGTGCTTACTACTAATATTACCATGAAAAAACAAGAATCTATTCACACGCAGCTTCCGGGTGAAAATGTAAATACGGGATTCACTGCTTCTCAGATTTACTACTCAACCTACCAAGTTTCGAAGCTTACTTCCCATTTGGAATTACACCCTAGGGACTATTCATCTCAAATAGGGTTATGGAAATTACTTGGTAGACGCAAGCGTCTCCTAGCTTATTTGTTCAAGAAAAATACGGGTTTATATGAAAGAGTTTTAACAAAATTAGGTATTCGTGGATTAAAAGTGAAAGGACGTTAGCGTGAAAAAACTATCTTTTTGCCTCCTCCAGGGGTTTGATTTATCGCCTATTGTAATTGGAGCAGTTGTCTCATTCTCGGGTCAACAGAGGTTTATGATATTTAGTGGAGAGGAAGCAATTTACGAGTATTCGTCTTGAAGATATTGATCCAGTTGTAGTAAGCATGGGTCCTCATCATCCCTCAATGCACGGTGTTCTCCGGCTTGTTGTTGCTTCGCAGGGTGAAAATGTTGTTGATTGTGAACTAATATTGGGATATCTGCATCGAGGAATGGAAAAAATTGCCGAAAATCGAACAACTTCGCAATATCTTCCCTATGTGACGAGATGGGATTATTTAGCTACTATGTTTACTGAAGCAGTTACGGTCAATGCACCGGAAAAATTGGCAAATATTCAGATACCCGAAAGAGCTAGTTACATACGCGTAATCATGCCTGAATTAAGTAGAATAGCATCTCACCTGTTATGGCTCGGGCCATTCCTAGCGGATATCGGTGCACAAACCCCCTTCTTTTATATATTTCGGGAAAGGGAGATGATTTATGACTTGTTCGAGGCGGCTACGGGTATGAGAATGATGCATAACTACTTTCGAATTGGGGGAGTTGCCGCGGATTTGCCATACGGATGGATCGATAAATGCTTGGATTTTTGCCAATATTGCCTGCCAAAAATCTATGAGTATGAGCGATTAGTTACGAAAAATCCTATTTTCTTAAAACGAGTGCAGGGAGTAGGTTTCATAAACAGACAGGAAGCCATCAATTGGGGATTATCTGGACCTTCGTTACGAGCTTCAGGGGTTCAATGGGATCTCCGCAAAATTGATCATTATGAGTGTTATGATAAGCTGGATTGGCAGATTCAGTGGCAGGGGGAAGGAGATTCTTTGGCTCGATATTTAGTACGAATCGACGAAATGAAAGAATCAATAAATATTCTTCGACAAGCTTTAAAACTTCTCCCGGGAGGTCCATATGAAAATCTAGAGGGTCGGCGTCTTGTGCAAAAGAAAGACAAAATAGATTGGAACGGTTTCAACTACCAGTTTGTCGGAAAGAAATCTTCTCCTACTCTTAAATTGCCTAAACAGGAACATTATGTAAGAGTAGAAGCTCCTAAGGGAGAATTGGGAATTTTTTTAATTGGAGATGATAGTGTCTTTCCTTGGAGATTGAAAATTCGTCCACCTGGTTTTACAAATTTGCAGATTGTCCCTCAATTGATTAGGGGAATGAAACTCGCGGATATTGTGACAATATTAGGTAGTATAGACATCATCATGGGAGAGGTTGATCGTTAGAATGATAAATAGTACCGAATTTTGCAGAAATAAACTAATTCATCTTTTTGACGAGTTAGAAATTACAATGAATCTTTCCAAATCAATTTGGATTTTTGCTTCTACTCTTCTTCTAGTTTTGGGAGTCACGACGGGAGTTTCAGTAATTGCATGGCTCGAATGAAAAGTATCCGCGGGGGTTCAGCAACGAATTGGACCAGAATATGCAGGTCCACTAGGAATTATTCAATCCCTAGCTGATGGAATTAAACTTCTTTTAAAAGAAGATATCATTCCAGCTAAGGGTAATGCCTGGTTATTTGCCGCCGGACCGGCTGTCGTAGTCACACCAGTATTTATTACTTATTTGGTAATACCTTTTGGCCAACATATCATATTATCCGATTCGGGAATAGGTGTCTTTTTCTGGATTGCTATCTCAAGTATTGTACCCCTGGGTCTTCTTGTGGCAGGGTACGGTTCAAATAATAAATATTCTTTTTTAGGCGGTCTCAGAGCGGCGGCTCAATCTATCAGTTACGAAATACCCCTAGCTCTATGTGTACTGTCGATATCCCTACGTGCGATTCGCCAAGCACGAATGAAAAAGATAGAAACGTTTTTACCTTGTAATAACAGTAAAAATTTCGTTAGATGATAACCAAATAGTTATCTGGGTGAACTCAAACAGCGTTTTTGCAGTTGCGGAGTCAAACCCAATAGTTCGTGGACGAACTGAAAACTTATCCAAGCGATGCAAGAGGCATGATCCCAAGGCTGTGATTCACTCTCCAGTCTCGAAGCGGATGGGAAGAGGCAGTCAATTTCTGTTCCCCCTTGGAGTTACAAAAAGTGATGAGCAAGAAACACGAATATACGCAAGAGATTTTCGAGGCGGGGGTAAATTAAATAGTATACGTAGAACAAATTATTTGGAAAAAGAAGGGAATGAAGTTGGATATTTAGATCTATTTATAGATGTACCTATCTCTACCTTTCCCACATTTGTTCCCCTCCCCGCTTTACCATATGAAATAGACTCAGCTTCGGTAGGGATAACTGAGTAGTGTATCTACATCATTTCATTCTCGAGTATAACGCCATTCACTTGAATGATAATGTTTGGGACGAAATAACCCTCATTGAAATTCTGCAATTTAGGAGAAAAAGTGATGCAAACAAAGTTGGGTACAACCTTTTCTTTTTTAGATGCAGGGCTTAAAAATTACAATTTCTAGAATTGAGAAACTGGATGAGGTTGAGACAGATTCGGAAGCAAATTTATAGCAAACAGAATCTCATTGATTGGGGGCGTAGATTCTTATCTGCAATTTAGAGAATTTACTCCTTCATGATCTCGATGGGGAGCCGTATGAAGATCTAAGTTCATGTACGGTTTTGAAATAGAGGCGGGAGAATCCGTCGACTATCTTTATCCGGTAGCTTGAGTACAGTTGATATAGTTGAGACACAATCCAAATATGGTTTTTGGGGGTGGAATCTGTGGCGTCAGCCAATAGGATTTATAGCCTTTTTCATCTCTTCATTGGCAGAATGTGAGAGATTGCCATTTGACTTGCCAGAGGCGGAGGAGGAGTTAGTGGCTGGTTACCAAACTGAATATTCAGGAATAAAATTTGGCTTATTTTATGTTGGTTCTCACCTAAATTTGTCAGCTTCCTCACCATTTGTAGTAGTTCTCTATTTGGGTGGATGGGATTTCTCAATTCCTTTTGTCGAAAATTTTGGACAAATTGTTTCAACTTCAAGTGTCATTGACAAGTCTCTCGACACGTTGAAACCGATTGTAGAGGTTGCCACTACATTATCCAAATCCTATTTTTACCTATTTTTCTCCATCTTGACAAGATGGACTCTACCTAGAGTCAGGATGGATCAATTACTAGATCTCGGATGGAAATTTCTACTGCCCATTGCTTCGGGAAATTCGTTGCTGACAGCTTCGTTTCGAATATTACTCATAAGTTGACGCATCCGCCTCATTTTCAGTTCAAGTTAAAACTATTGAATTTAATGTATGGAAACAAACGCATTACCTGTCCTCCCCTGTCACATGAAAATGTGTATCGAAAAGTAAATTTGAAATTGGATTTATCAATTTTATGTTTTTGGCAATAATTAAGTTTCAAAATTATGGTCAACAAGTTCTCGAAGCCGCAAACTACATTGGTCAAGGATTTGCAGTTACCTTGGATCATTCGAATCGTTTACCCATAACTGTTCAGTATCCATATGAAAAAAAATTACCATCCGAACGATTTCGTGGACGTATCCATTTCGAATTTGATAAATGTATTGCCTGCGAAGTACGCGTTCGCGTATGCCCGATCAATCTCCCAGTTGTCGATTGGATATTCCTGAAAGATGTGAAAAAGAAAAATTGAAAAACTATAGCATTGATTTTGGAGTTTGCATATTCTGTGGGAACTGCGTTGAGTACTGCCCAACAAATTGTCTGTCGATGACCGAAGAGTATGAACTTTCCAGTTACAATCGTCATGAACTCAATTTTGATCAAACGGCTTTGGGGCGTTTACCTCCTCCCGCCTCTGAAGATGTTTCAATTCAATTAGTTTTGAATTCAAGAAATTCTTTTAGGAGATAAATCTTGAGAACAAGAAAACTTGGCACCCAAGTCATAATTTGCCACACAAATTACCTGCTCAAATAATTTTTTGGATAATCTGTCTGCTCAAAAACTGTCGAATAAAGATTAAAAATAAAAAAAAAAAAGGAAAAATTAAGTATTCACTATGAAAAAATTCAGCTGAAACACTTAAGTAATTGTGTCTAACGAATATCTCAGAATTAATTCACGATTTTGTTTTAGCACCGGTAGAATTGGGTATCCTGCTGGAAGTTTAGGCGCAGTATCACTTGTCAATACAGTTAATTCCGCTTTTTCTCCGGGGTCGGTTTTCACTTGTATATCTTTATTATACTTTGTTTCGAATGCAGATTTCGTAGCTGCTGCGCAGTTGCCAGTTTATGTAGGAGCCATAAATGTTTTAACCGTATTTGCCGTCACGATTACTGATGAACCGGCAGGTTCTGAGACTACTGCCCGTGGCATAGGCTATATCATTACTGCAGGGACTTGCACAATCCTTTTTTCAACATTATCTTTTGTGATTCACAATACTAAATGGTTTGACTTAAGTCTCATTCCTCAATCGGGAATTTCTACATCAGGCACACTCGGAAGTAATGTCCAACAACTTGGATATAAATTATTGGGAGAATTCGTAATACCATTCGAACTTCTCTCGATACTTCTCCTAGCTGCTTTAGTGGGAGCAATTAATCTAGCACGCAATGAAGATGCATTTATTGTCAATAAGAAATCAGCTGCTTCAGCACCCTACAAAAATTCTACATTTTTCTAACCGACGGAGAATTATTTAAATAGAAATTTATATCGAAGCCCCGGGAAAAAAAAAAAAAGATAGATTGACTCATCAAAATGTTCGAGGAGAAATTTAATAGATCACGTTTGAACAAGGACTAATTCTGAGTGCTTATCTTTTATGTGTAGGTTTTTTCGGTCTAATTACGAGTAGAAATATGGTTAGGGCACTGATGAGTCTAGAGCTAATCTTTAACGCGATTACTTTAAATTTCATTACACTTTCAAATCTTTTTGACAACCGAGAGACTGGGGAAATATTTACATTATTTGTAATAGCCGTTGCAGCTGCTGAAGCTGCTACCGGGTTAGCTATTGCCCTTTCTATACATCGAAACAGGAGATCTACTCGTATCGATCAATCGAATTTGTTAAAATGGTGATTGATTGATAGGTTATACAGTTTTAAACACCTAGTTGTTGAATTTTCCCTCGGCGGCAATATTTTCACCTCAACAAATTAGTTTGATACTTTCTTCCAATTATATCTGCTAACTAACACCTTTTTTAGTTTACCATAACTTCAATATATAGCTTATCCCCCGAGTAGAAAAAAAAAAGAGAAATTTTTACAAAATAAAACTTAATTGGATAGATTTTGAAAGTGATGAAAAGAGCTTATCGGGAGTATTCGGCTATGGGGGGGGAAAATAGATTTTCTTTTTTTCAAGTAACTACTAGGAATTCACCATATTGATTTAAGAGGAGTAAACAGACTCAATGGCACATTCAGTGAAAATCTATGATACATGTATTGGTTGTACCCAGTGTGTAAGAGCATGCCCTACAGATGTGCTAGAAATGATACCGTGGGATGGATGCAAGGCAAATCAAATAGCTTCTGCTCCCAGAACAGAAGATTGTGTGGGATGTAAGAGATGTGAATCTGCCTGTCCAACAGATTTTCTGAGTGTACGTGTCTACTTGGGGGCTGAAACTACCCGTAGTATGGGTCTAGCTTATTAATAGGTAGGACTGAAAAGTTAATCCCTAAATCATTCATTTCAACTCATACCCAAAACTTCCGACTTCCAAAGTTGGGTATGAGTCATCTCATTTGGCTTACACAGTCTCTATTAAAAATTATTTCTTTTTTAATTCATGATTAGTAATGTACCTCGGTTAACGGTAATCGTTTCCCTCCCAATTTTTGCTGGTCTGATGATTCCAATCCTGCCTCGTAATGGAAACAGAGTCACTCGATGGTATACTCTGGGTATTTGCATATTGGAATTTTTACCAATTACTTACATATTTTATTGTCATTTTCGAATCGATTATCAGTCAATCCAGTTGTTGGAAACCTTTAACTGGATAAACAATATCCATCTTCACTGGTCATTAGGAATCGACGGGCTTTCCCTCGGTCTTGTCATATTGACGGGTTTTGCAACTACTCTGGCAACCTTATCGGCTTGGCCTATCACTCGTAATACACGGCTATTTTACTTTTTAATGCTGATTATGTATGGCGGCCAAATTGGATTATTTGTTTCCCGAGACATTTTGCTTTTTTTCTTTATGTGGGAAATAGAACTCATTCCAGTCTATTTACTACTATGTTTATGGGGCGGAAAAAGACGTTTATACTCAGCCACGAAATTTGTCCTATACACAGCTGGTGGCTCAATATTTTTATTGGTGGCGGCTTTGACTATGAGTTTTTATGGTAGCGAGGTTCCTTCTTTTAATATTCAGGATTTGATACATAAATCATATCCCCTTTCGTTAGAAGTACTAATCTACGTAGGTTTCTTGGTGGCTTATGCCGTGAAATTGCCTATCTTTCCCTTCCATACCTGGTTACCAGATACTCATGGGGAGGCACACTACAGCACATGTATGTTATTAGCCGGAGTGCTGTTAAAAATGGGTGGATACGGACTTATTCGAATTAATTTGGAATTATTAACTCATGCACATTTTTTACTTGGATCGTGGATGATGTTATTTGGAGCGATTCAAATTATATACGCCTCCTTAATTTCAATGAGTCAGCGCAATTTTAAAAGAAGAATAGCTTATTCTTCCATTTCTCATATGGGTTTTGTAACCATCGGAATCGGTTCTTTTACAGAGACAGGTATTAATGGAGCTATATTACAAATGATTTCCCACGGTTTGATTGGAGCTGCCTTATTTTTCCTCGCAGGTACCTGTTACGACAGAACTCGAACTTATCTACTAGATCAATTGGGAGGGGCTGCTATTTCAATGCCTAAATTATTTACCATGTTTAGCACCCTTTCGTTGGCTTCTCTTGCATTACCGGGAATGAGTGGTTTCGTGTCGGAATTGCTAGTTTTTTTGGGAGTTGTTACTTCTAATCAATATTCTTTTGCCTTTAAGGCGGGAATTACGGTGCTAGAGGGAATTGGTACGGTATTAACTCCCATCTACTTACTATCAATGTTACGCCAACTATTTTATGGTTACAGGTTTTTTGACAAATCAAATCCTTACTCAATTGATCCTGGTCCAAGAGAATTATTTATTCTAATTTGTTTTCTCCTACCAATACTAGGTATCGGTTTATACCCAAATTTGATTTTATCTATTGGGAGTACTGAAATCCCTTCCCTCCCACTTACATGACTCAACGTTCTGAGCTAAAAAATGAGTACCTAGAGAATTTAGTACAAACAAATAAGCTTATTTGTACACCACCTCTATGGCATAGAAGCATGGGATAAAGAAAAGAGTTTCTTGGAAGGCTAATATAATAGATTCATACTGTACACGAAATAGCTGCAATTTTGTAATTGTTTTTATCTGCAGGAAATGGAGAGGCAGAAACAGACATTTGGAAAATACATCTATTTACTAGCAAGTCTGTTCCTGTTTCTCCTTTTAGGTTTTTGGAGTTATTTTGCTACCCTGCTGCTCCCCCAATTTCTCAATGTAGTTAAAATTTTTGTCAATTAATTTTTTTTTTTTTCAAACCACTTTTTTTTTAATCTCCCCTTCCTTTTTATTTTCCTTCAATTTGCCAAAATTAACCTTCTGGTCTTTACGCTAACCATCCGTAATTATGCAATCCAACTCCTAATAAATTGACTCCCAAGAAACAAATCCAAACTAAGAAAAATCCCATAGATGCTGTCGTGGCCGGTCCCTCCCCATCTTTCTCTTATCCACCTTTGTATGAAGGTAAGTAGCATATACTAACCGAGTTACCAACGCCCAAGTCTCTTTTGGGTCCCAACTCCAGTAAGATCCCGAGCTTCATTAGCCCACACTGCGCCAGAAAGTATACCAATAGTCAACAGAGAAAACCCCAAACTTATTGTTTGGCAAGCCCACTTATCCAAGCAATTAATCAATTGGCACTTCCGTGAGTTGGAGATGAGGAAGTAGGAATAGTTTTCTGCACCGGTTTGTTTCCACAGATTCTTACGAGGGTTCATCAAAAAAAAGAAAGATTGTTTTTCAAACTTGTGTTCCAAAGTTACACTACCTACCTTGCCGTAGAATAAACTTAATAAAGTTATTGCTAGCGAAGACCCACACAATGAGGTTATATAACTAATCAACATCGCACTTACATGCGTCATTAACCACTGAGACTGCGAAGCGGGTACTAACAACGTGGGGGAACGCATTTGCTGGGGAAGACTTGAAGTTGCGAAGGCGTGAATCAACATAGCACCAGGTGCGAGTACTGCATGCGATAAACCAATTTGGTCTCTAACTTCTAAAATTGAATATAATAAGGAGAAGCCCCACGATAGAAACATTAGCGACTCGTACAGATTACCTAGCGGTAAGTGCCTGGTTTGGAGGTAGCGAGTAATCAGAAATCCTGTAGTACAGAAAAAAGCAATTGTCATGCTATTTTTGCTGAAATGATCAATTTTATCAACTTTGTAAAATAAATTGATGAGGTTCAACAAAGTTACGAAAAAAAACATCACAAACGAAATATTAACAAATATGTACTCTATGCCTGTATATGTCGTAATTGAGGGAGAACCAGTAATTTATTCTTTTAATTTATTACGAATTAATCACTTTAGAGTGGATTATCACCAATAAAGTCGGTGACTTTATTTTCTAAGTAATCAAGGTAGTTTACAATTTGTCTTTTTTTTTTTTATTTCACTATTTCACGTGCCGCTACTCGGATTCGAACCGAGATGCTTTGGCACTGCTTCCTAAGAGCAGCGTGTCTACCTATTTCACCATAGCGGCTTATCAAAATAGAAACAAATACATACTTAATTGTATATTGGTTCGGACCGATAAGTCAACTGTTACATAGTTTGATAAGATGTAACAGAAGTTTTGAAATGCATATAGGTTAAGAAATAAGAAGATTAATCACTTATTTAGTTAGTTCATTTATTAAAAATAAAAAACATCTTAATCTAAACCAGATGGGTAGATATAATCGTGTATATAGATAGATAGATATACGGAATATGGCGCAGTTTGGTAGCGCGCCATCTTGGGGTGATGGAGGTCACAGGTTCAAATCCTGCTATTCCGAACGTAGACGAGCCCTTTCTATCTATAGAAATGTCGTAACATCGTGCATGTTATAACACTGCACAGAGACCCACACTACGGCTTAGTTTAAAGCGAGTGTTACGTGGCTTATGTGTTTGTACATAAATAGGTTAAATTAAACTAACGAGGGAAAATCTTAAAAAAGGAAGGAGTTATAACCCCCCCCCTTCTTTTTTTTTCCTTGATTTATTTCTTTCTATTTTCTAAATTTGTGGTATGGAAGTCTAAGAAATTCCCTGTATCTTGCGCTCTCACAATATGCTTTAAGATCGGTCAAATTCTTACATTGACGTGAAATAACATTTAAATACTTATTTGGGATATATCTTTGTTCTAATAGGGAGGTCATTTCATCCTTAAACTCAATATTTCCAAAAATAGATTAACATACACCAATTGCTTGAAGTTGATTGATAAAGGCGATTACGTCACTGATTATCCATACTATAACTGTTATACAAAATATTTTCAAATTTCACCCAATTTTTCTATATTTCCGGGGGGAATAAAAATTGTAGATTATTAATATGTCAAATTTTGTCAGTTCCTGTCAAGGAATTATGCTAATTTTGTGGTTTTTTAACTGTTTGTTCACTCTTCTACATATCTGTCAAACAACTACCCGGGAATATAGAATAGTACTAATTTTTCTGGAAAGGTTTTTTTTCAGTTCCATAATAAAAACTTTTTGAACGTCCGCTTAAAACAGATTGAGCCAAAGAAAAAGATTTCAACGACTTTTCCACTGATTTAATTTTCCAGCTATGATTACGAATTTTCTTCATTGATGCAGAAGTACGTTTCTTCGGAACGGCCATATTCTATTGAGTATTCTTGTAGCTTTTTCTCTTTGCAATTACCAGTTATGTTGATATGTATCAGTAGAATGAATATAATGGATAGAAAAGTGGACAAATAACAAAGAGGGACAGATATCAAATAAAAAAAAACTTTGCATCGATGCATCAATCTTTCAAGTATCTTAGTAATTTGACTTACCTATGCAATTATTTGTTAGTTGCATTACTACAATTAAAATGGATGGAATCAATTGCAAATCTAATTATACTTCCTCTGCATCCTCGACTCCCTCACGTTTTTCTTTTGGAAAAAATCTTTTTTATTACAATTTATCTTCGAAACAGTTATGTAAGATCCGTCCCTTGACAACTGCATTCGCTAGCCACGGAGAACCAATATCTATTTTAGATCCGTCACGAATAAGCAAGACTCGACCCATGGATACTTTTGTGTCAGATCCCCGTGTATTTAAATTTGAGGGAAAATGACGAACATCGTGGAATCTTCCCGGTTGTACTCGTAGTTGTTTTCCTCCAATATCAATAATTGCGTATCCACCAATTCTGACTCTCTCTTTCCATTTTCCATATTTCCTCCCCCCGAGAAAGAAAAAAATTCGTTCACAAAGCGAGTTGATTCGTTTCCAAATTTTACAACTCGAATAAGTATCTCGGTCACGTGCAAATACTGTCAAGTTTTTTGATTGTTGCTTCTTTCATGAAATCAAAATTATTGAGTCTCTTTTTCTTTTTTACTCAAAAATCAATTATTTTGTCTGCATACATTCCATCTAGTAATGCTCTTACACTTCCCCCCCCCCCCGTCGGGAAGTAGCAACAAATTAAATTTGGAGTTGACTACGTCTGTGAAACTTTCAAACGAATACGCTTGGATTATTCCTTCGTGTCCATTAATAGCTTCTTGTTGCACTGGATCGTTATCATTCTTTTTTCCAAGAGTTGCAAGGGGTTTCCATCGCCTGTGCGCATTGCTCAACGTTTTTTCATTAGCTATTTCTACGTTTGTGTCACTTGCCATATTTCAGGAACAATTTGTGAAAAACCCGATTCAGCAATATTTATGGATTTGGATACCGAGAAGTACTTTTTGCGTAGAAATAGGCTTTTTAGTCGATTCACTTACTTTAGTAATGTCACTACTGGTTACCACTGTAGGCGTGTTAGTTATGATTTATAGCGATAGTTATATGTGTTATGAACGGGGATATACAGGTTTTATGCTTATTTGAGTTTGTTTACCGCGTCAATGTTAGGGTCAGTTCTCAGCCCCAACTTAATACAGCTTTACGTGTTTTGGGAGTTAGTTGGAATGTGTTCCTATCTATTAGTAGTTTTTGGTTTGCTAGGTCAAGTGCCGCAAATGCTTGTCAAAAAGCTTTTGTTACCAACCGCATAGGAGATTTTGGATTACTTTTAGGTATTCTAGGTATTTACTGGACAACTGGTAGTTTCGAGATTTCCGAATTGTGTGATTGATTTGCCAAATTAAAAGAAATTGGATTTTCCAATCCAATCTTGACAAATATCATTGCTTTTTTACTCCTTGCAGGTCCAGTTGCTAAATCTGCTCAATTTCCGCTTCACGTATGGCTGCCAGATGCAATGGAGGGACCCACTCCATATCGGCCCTTATTCACGCAGCTACTATTTATCAGCCGGGATTTTTTTCATTGCCCGAATTTATGGTCTAATTTCTACGCTTCCCTTAGTGATGCAAGCCAGCTCTTGGCTTGGTGGAGCAACGGCTTTGCTGGGTGCCACATTAGCTCTTGCACAAAGAGATCTAAAAAAGGGTCTTGCTTATTCCACCATGTCTCAGTTGGGATATATGGTTTCAGCCCTAGGCATCGGCGCTTACCAATCTGCTCTCTTCCATCTCGTGACGCATGCCTATTCAAAAGCTTTATTATTTCTCGGAGCCGGTTCAGTAATTCACTCAATTGAAAAAGTTGTTGGATATTCACCTAACAGGAGTCAAAACATGTTTTTCATGGGTGGCTTACGTAAGTACATGCCAATTACTGGAACTACTTTTCTTCCGGGTACCCTTTCTCTATCTGGAATACCGCCCTTAGCCTGTTTTTGGTCCAAAGATGAGATTATTCACGAAAGTTGGTTAAGTTCTCTTCCACTTGGAATTCTAGCTTCTGGCACAGCAGGTCTTACGGCGTTTTATATGTTTCGTATCTATCTCCTTACTTTCGAGGGGGATTTTTGCACTATTAAAACGGATTGGGTTGACTTTAACCATTTTGCGCCATTGTCCATAAGTATGTGGGGTGAAACTGAAGGAAATCTTTCACTAAATCAAATTAATCAAAATGTTGCATCGGTACGATTGGGAATAACAAAAAACAAAGGGTTTTCGTCATCATATCTAGCAAACCCAAATGGAATTACTAACGTCCATTACGATCAGAGCTTGCCGAAGCCTAAAGAATCGTCTTCTGCCATGACATTTTCTCTAGTGATGCTTGCAATACCCACTACATTAGTAGGACTACTGGGAATTAATCTCATAGGAGAAACTGCCAATTTTGAATTATCCCCGGAGTGGTTAATTAATCCAGTTCACTTTTTCGAACTTAGTAAATCTTTCAATATTTATATAAAAATATTGCTAAACTCGCGTAGCTCACTTATTTTATCTTTTTTTGGAATATTTTTTTCCTTCATTATTTACAAAAAAAGTTATAAATATTTTTATATTACTAAAAAATTAGTTGGATTTACCAAATTAGTTAGTAAATTTGGGTTGCTTGTTCAATCTTGGTCACTAAATCGGGGTTATATTGATTACTATTATGATATATGCTTTGTGCGTAATCTAAGATCTTTAAGTAAGTCACTTTCAGATTTTGATCGTTACGGAATCGACGGTTTTGTCAACGTAATCGGAGCCTTAAATTTTTTTGGAGGAGAGTTTATACGTTACGGAGAAAATGGTAGGATATCTTATTACTTATTCATAATTATTTTTGGAGCTATTTTATCATCAGTACTAATCTTCATCTTTTTTCCTTTTCCATAAACTGCTACTTTCGTTTCACGAAACTCCAATTCGCGTTCATTTCTCCCGACTATTTTTCATCTTCCCCATCTTTCTAATTCTATTTTGCTTCCTCTATTCCCCCTAATTCTAGTCCTCAAAATAACGTGGAGGAAGAATCCCGCAACTATTCTACTACGCCTCCCGGAAGGGGGGAATAGAAACCACTCATTGGTGATTGATCAATACGAATCTTGGGAGGGGCTTGCCAGGTTGATCTTGACCTCGTCTCGGCCGGTTGACCCCCCCCCCCACCCTCCCACGCCCATGATTTGGGGGCCCCTCCATTCGAATGGGATTGCTATCGCCACTACCCCCCCCTATAATGAATGGGGGCTAGGGAGTACGCAAAGTTTTTGCAATGGCAAAGAAAGCTTAACTCCTTCCAGATTTGGAATTGGCTTCTGGAAAAAAGGTATTCAAGCAAGTGTGTATGGGACTGAATCCCCTACCATTTTCCCCGGTAGCTCAGCGGTAGAGCGGTCGGCTGTTAACCGATTGGTCGTAGGTTCGAATCCTATCCGGGGAGATCCGTATCTACGTCAAGAATTTCCACTAATACTAATTAGGATTAGGAGAGCTGTATTTCACATCACACATATGCCAAATCAAGTTGGCGTGACCCACCAACCACTGAATGGTTTGCTATCGCGCTATTTTAGGCCTCGACACCAACGAATGGAAACGAGAATATTGGCACGTTCCGTTCTCCCCCCCCCCCCACTTGACTAATTTAATTGGCCCATTCCAGTCATTCGATACACCGGATTGATTTAAAGTGGAAATTCTTAGATTTCGACGCCTCAATGAGATCCTTGGAGCTACTTGGGGAGGGTGAGGGGGGGGGGGGAAATCCAAAATCTTATCGAGGATAGTTATTGGGAAGACAAAGAATTGTCTTCGTTCGCATAATTCCTGCGGAATAACCTATATCACTCCTTCCAATCCTACCTCTCAGTGGAGAGACTCCTAATTCCTATAGTAACTGTTCTCCAACTTCTTTTCTTTTTGAAATGCTATAATTAGATTTTCCGTATCAGTAAAAGGAAAATAGAGATCTTCCTCCTACTGAGTGAGTTGGCTTCCAATTCTATGGCTAGAGATCTAAACGGAGTGGGGAGTATCTAGGTGAGGAAACAACAGTTGTTTCATGACATCGAACTTTCATGAAGGAATTGTTTCATTGTTCAATCCAGTGATGCTTTACCAAACCGAAACGGATTGGATAGATATTCATAAGTTTCAAGCAACATATTATAAATAAGAAAATCCCGAAATGGGGAACGGTTCCGTCTCAGCCATTTGTTTCTATGAACCAGAAGCCTAAACCGAAGAAATCGTTCCGGGAAATCCTCCGCTACCGCGTAGCAACCCAAACGAACGGGAGTAAATATCTGCGGATATTGCAGATGTATATCTACGGAAGAGGTTTCCCTGACGTATTCGGAATCTCGCTCCTCCTCTTCCAGAGGAAGATTATTCCGCCGATTGAGAGATGAGTCGGGTTTCAATTTTGGATTCTCTTCGCTATAGAGGAAAAAATCTTTAATTTTATTATTTGACATCTTCTGAAGGCGCTGCCTTCTCATACCGTAAATGGTGTGAAGCCTCCGTGCCAGTTCTTTCGTTGACAACAAGTTGCGGCGCAGGGAAGGAATGTTAGGGTCTGGCTGGAACAGAAGCATGGGGTCCCAGATGAAGCGCCCCCCGAAGAGTCGAGTCATTTCATTCAATCGATCACAATGTGTTTCATACTCATTAGATGAATCGCCAGAGATTCCCAATTCGAGAAATTGCTCACGTAACAACATATTATCCAATCGGTTTTCCAATCTTTTAATGGAATTATCTGTTCCATTAGTGACAGATTTCTCGAAGCTGAAAAGATACCCGCTTTTCTCGCGCCACTTACTTCTCTTTCCCCTAATCTTACTGAATTCAAAATCTTGTTGGGGTATGTAATTCTGATTGTAGTAAAGAAGAATTAAGTTATACAAATGGTTGGGTTCGGATAATACCCCCATCAATTCGTAAGTCCCGCTTCGCAGGAAACGGAGACGCCAAGCCTTGCGGGACCAAGTAATCTCACGCGATATCTCTGCCGCTGAGTTTCTTAATTCGGGTGACTGTTGCATCTCGAAATCGGTTAGACTACTAATTCTCCCTCTTTTCAGAGATTTGGAAGAGCGACTTAGAGAGGTTACACCTGAGCAATACTTGGGTTTTCCAATAGGAAGAGGGGGAGGAAAACTATTACTGCGCCGGCTCTCTCCCCTACAAATTTCCGGACGTGGGAAATTATTCGAGAGGTTTTCTAGGACGCCACAAGCTAGGTTTAAGTCATTCTCTACGAGTTTGTCGATAACAATGAAATTATCTTCTTTTCCCCTATCCATTTGGAACGAATCGCGAGCTACTAATTTGGCTATTAGCTCTGGGAGATGCAAAAACATAGTGAATTCATCAATTGTTGATTCGGTTGTTGAAGGTTCCACATACCAGTTAGACAAGTAATAAAATCGCATTTTTAACTCGTCACGACCAATAAATGGAAAAGTTGTGAGAGAAATATCTGTCAAACTATTCTTTACTTCTGCCATCTTGTAGGAAGAGATTTCCCATTCAGAATTAGATTCCATCTCATTGCCCATATCACTAACAGTCGAATGTTGCCTATGCAAAGCTAATCCAATTGTGTTGCTACATACAAACTTTCTCCCTTTGGAAGTACCTATCAATAACGCTTCATTAGCGAGAAGAAGTAAATCTCGTTTACTATAACCTGCAGTTCCAGACACAGTACTCTCAAGAAGAGTCGGATTAGCCCCTACCTCGAAACCTTTGATACGTAATAGAATTGACAATTCTTTCTGACGTTGACGCCCATTGGACCTCCGAAAATTTATTAATTAGTTTAACCGATTCGGAGCTACTGAAGCTGGATCTATCCTCGCAGGTACGTGAGTCGTGGCAATAACGACATTCTCGCGGATGTCGGAGTTGCCGAGCTTGTGACCAATACTCTTCAATATTTGGCAAAGTAGAAATTTGGGATCAGCTTCTAGCTTATTATACGAACGACAAATATTCAATTCATGAATATCTTGAATCCATAATGTACAAGGAGACATTTCTTTCGCTATTTCAAAGACGATATTTAATCGGTGTACGCTCTCTTTCGAGATGAAATTTCCACGTACATTATTGAAAAAAGATCGGTTGTATATGAATTTTTTGAGTGGTAGTTTCACCACTGGAAAGTAGGAGTTGGATGCTACATCTCTAATAAGAGAGGATCTGCCAGTTTCTACAGGTCCTACTAGCAAAATTCCTTTGGATGGTAATAATCCCGATTGGAGTGAAATAGGTATGTCACGACATGGCATATTTAGTAGACTGTCTCTTCGCCTTGTTGTTGCCGAAAATAGAATATCTCTCCCAAGGGCGGAAAAAGCCCACTTCTCCGCAGGATCCAACTTACGAATCTTGTGACCCAATAGATCATTTTGCCAGAATTGAAGTAAGTATGCCAAAACGTTGGATCTATCTTGCGGGTAAGGTTCATGAAAAATCTTGTTGCTCGATAAATCATAATTGAATTTTGATTTCGATGCATACCTGTAGAGAATCTTAGTCGTTACCAAATGTTGAGTCAGTAGTTCTTTATTACTATCTAAAATATCAGAGCTTTCTCTACGAAATATCCACGAATCAATTTCATTTTTCACGAAAAGGAAAAAAAGTATATTACTTACACAATTCAAGAATCTATTGAGAGAATGAATTAGTAGATCTCTTGTTAACATTTAGCTTGTCGGGGGGGAATACATTACCTTTCTCAAATAGGATCCACGCATTGGGTCTGTTAAATAGTCAATAGTAGCAAAACGTTTCCACAAATGAAAGGAATTGGAACCCGAAACGGCAGACAAAGGATGTTTCAATGACAGGAGAACAAGTAATATTGAGAGGATGCAGCAATAGGAGATAGGCCTATTGGAAAATTGAGATACCGACCATTCCCCGGATGTAAAATCTCCGCTTTATCAGGGATTTTTTCGAGAATGAGAAGATCTGTCTCGGATGATATAGTATTAATAGAATTGTTTCCGAATATCAATCCTAGCCTTTGCAGGCTTCGGAGTAAATAGCCCTTCGCGCTACCTACTAAACCCCTAGCAATTCCTTCAGAAATTCTACGAAGATCATGATTTGAGTCGTAACTTATCTTAAGTACTATTTCCGGATATGCTTTTGTAATTAGATCGCAGAAGTATCTCCACCAGGTGGGGGTAAAAAACAGGGGTATATAATCTCCAATAAGCTCCAATTTTCGCCGATACTGTCTCTCCAGAAAATCCAAGAGATCTTATATCTGTTCAAATCTTCTGATAATTCATTGAAATTGATGAAATGGGACGGGCAAGTAGCTTCTTCCCGGGCAGATGAATCTGCGAACCCCGCATCTTGGCGGGTAACATCCTCCCCAATTGATCCCGCTATAAATCTTGATGTTACGCCATTGAATAATGAGAATCTTAGCGACCAATAAGGTGTATCCAATTTTTTCGGTTCCCAAAAATACTCAATAGACAACCCGTTTCGATAGACTTGACTCGTGGGGGAACCATTTCTCGAGTCTAATCCATCTTTGAAAAACTTCTCCGAATTGACTCGATCTAATACCAGCAGATTCCGACGAGGTTGGGTTCGCTGATGATCCGACCACGAGTCGGAGTTTCTCGACGCCTCCTCCAAAGAAACTCCATCATTACTACACGAAAATAGGAACGAGTCTGTCGCTTCACGGGGGGATGAGCTCAAACTTGCCAGTAACCCATTCAGATCCGAAATAGAATTGGGAAGTCCATCCAAATGAGTTACTATGGTCGCGGATTCATGCAGGTTAGGCGAAATAAGTTGAATTGGTGTGAGTAAGTGATCAGCTACCTCCCCTGCCGTTTGTTTCGAAAAATTGGATGATAACGAATCTGACAATTGGAGGTGAATAAGTGAAAGGATATCAGATGAGGAGATGGCTTTCTCGTCGGAGCTCAAATAAAAGTTTTCTAACACGTCGAGATAACTATTGCTACAGTTCCCGACGAAGAAACCCTTTTGATTCTCTGGATAAAGTTGTTTCCAGCCCGGCTCCGTATAGGTGAGTTGTTTATTTCATCCATTTGATCGGAAATGTTTTTTGGAAGACTCTCACCAATATTCCTAATTGAATTCCCCCACGGCTTAAATCACACACAAACAGATTCCAATTTTGTCTCCCCATAATAGAAAGAGCCTCACCCGAGAATCCTGCTCGGATAGCTTCGATGCAAGACAACCCGAGAGAGGTGAAATTCGACGCAGGTTTTAGCGCAGTCGAGGAGCCTACCGATTTTTCACTTGTTAACAGTCTAGACTCGACTAAGAAACTTTTTCTTTCTTCAAGAATTGTTTTGAAAAGAAGTATCTCTTCGTCAATGTAACCATCGGATAAACTTGAGAAAAAATCAAGCTCAATACGATCCATTTTGTTCAATTTTTCAAAATCTATGTCGTCCAATTTTTCGATGCAGTAATCAACGGTATCTATCAGAATTTTCTGGCGAGTAGCCTCAGCAACAATCATTTTGGAAAGAAATAACACATCGAGAAATCGGTGAAAATATTTCTTGGTATGTCTATTGGTACTACGGAGACTGACACCAGTCTTATTTAGCAACTCGTTTCCCACTAGTGACACACGGCAGATTAATTCTGCCAAGTTGTACTTCATTGCTTCTCCCAAGAATTTCTTAACAGGCGAAACATACAAATTCCGTGTTGCATCGAGCCGTCTATACAGATTTGATTGAACATTCCTACACTGACCAATATGGGAGGTAACATATTCGTTCGATAGACGCTCTACGTCATCCTTCCACTTGAATACTGTTTCTTCAGTTGCAATTCCCGTGAAACTGATGTATACTCTGCCACCCGTCCAGCCATCCAACCAATATTTGATTCGGAAGAAATATTCAGTGGATAACGCACAAAAATAATCGTGGAGAAGAAATATGTATGTTGAGTAGAGAGGTATGATTCTATTTCGCCCATATAATCTAACTAGAGAATAAATTGAATCTAGGTTCCCCCCTCCTTCCAATTCGTCTAAAAAATTAGTATTTCCATTTTGATTAGTTGTTTCCCTAGGTATCTCTAAGGATGCTTTAAAATAGGTTGGGAAAATCTCAACGAAGTCGAAGTATCCGCCACTTGCTAACCTAAGTTTCTTGCCAGATATTTTGGTAAACGGCATATTTTTTTTCATTCCCGATGGAAAAAAGACTCTCTCGGATTTGATCCTATTACTGACGTCAATAACTATTTTCCCACCAAGAGGAAGGTTTGATTTCCTAATTATCGAAAGGAAGTTGGTGAGTCGGTTTATTAATTGATTTCTAACTTGTGAATAAGCATGTAGAACGGGAAAGCCTCCCTCATCTTCTCCATAATCTAATCCAGATATAGAGTTGCGAAACAATATTGTTTTCTCACGAGACGTAAACGAATACAAGTTGGAAAAGACTTCTTGCTCAGAGGGAAATGCCGATCCGTCCCTCCGGGGATCGGCTGAATCTGCGGATTCAGATTCAAAGGGGTACAATACTACGGAACTTAATGAATTGTTTCCCAACCGTATTGCTTGTAACCGACCCAGATCTTGCTTGTCACAGATTTCCCGGAGAAGCAACGAATCAAAATTGTTTTGGTGGCAGTCACTTCCGTTTTTGGAAACTACCAAGTTTTTATAGAATTTGAAAAACCTAACTAAATCTTGCAGATACCTACCCCCACGAACCACTTGAATCCCTTCAGTTTTCCCCTTGAATCTATCCCCGCCAAATAGTAGGGAATCCCTCCTCATTATGCGTGCCTTCCACCTACCGGAAGGCAAGGGAGTCGTGACATCATAACGGATTTCTCTTTCCTCCTTTGAAGAACTTGCAGAAATTGAAATATCTTTGTTCAAACCTAAGTAGTAGGGCTCCAGTATTTCTCTCTTCCCATCTCTTCCGACGGATAAAAATCTCTTGAATTGGAGGAAGCAATCGTAGGAGAAATTGCCATAATTTTCCGTCTGTTTCTTTCTTATCCCCTCACCTCCATCAATGACTTTTGCTAATACAAAACCCCTATCAATCGAATTTTTGTAACTCAGGCAATGCATAAAAATTGGTATCGCCAGCAACATCAGCATTTCCAGGGTGACGCCACTACCCCTCATTATTGAATGACGCAGATTACGTAGAAACAGTAAACTTAGAAATCACAAGTCAGATAATCTGATGAAAGGTTCAGCAGTGGAAGCTGGACTAACTACAAGTTCTTCGAGATAGTGGTTTTTCAATGATTCGGAGAAGTAGTTTAATGCATCGATTTCTAAGAAGTCCCAAACTTTAGATGAATAATCTCGGCCCCTTACTCCTCTTCCTTTTTCTATCACCTTTTTTACCATAGCTTTTTTCCCATATTAGTTCTGAGACTACTTATCTATCTATTTCCCATATTTATTATACTGAGAATTTCGAACATTTCAAGATGTGATGGAGGAAATCTATCAGACGAGTCTGGTTCTTTCCGTAAATAGTTGCATCCGAAGCTGGAATGAAATTGGGAATTCTCAGATGTTATTGTCGAGGAGACCCGCATATATCCCACCCAACTCGGCAAATTTTCCCTGCCTTAAGCGGGCGGAGCAGTAGTATTGAATTACTCGGATGGGCGAACGACGGGGATTGAACCCGCGCGTGATGGATCCACAATCCATTGCCTTGATCCACTTGGCTACGTCCGCCCCTTTTGCCACTTGCTTTTGTTAAGGGGCTCCCCAAATGTGAACGAGATCCATCTGTTAAGCTAGATAGCTTATTTGGATGATACACATCCATATTAACTGCATGTATCTAACAAGACAACATAGAATCTGCAAAATGAGGAATGTACTCCCAACTCCTTCTACCCAAAAGATTGAAAGGTTACAAGAATTCAGCGAATCAAATTAGTAACTCTTTTCAATTAGGAAATCCCGGAAGGATATTCCAATTCTTCGTTCTTCTCAATTCGAGATGGGAAACTGATGACCGTGAGATTGTGACAGTCCGTTATCCTCTCCCTTTTTGCTCCACCGTACGGACCTTACCTTTTCCTTTTCATTGGATACCAAACTATATCTTCTTAAATTGAAGGGTTTGGTATCCAGCTGTGCTGCCTAACCAGACGGATATTATCCGTTTATAGAAGGGGCGTCGACAGAGGCTAAGTCTAAGGGGAAGTTATGAGCGTTACGTTCATGCATGACTTCCATACCTAGGTTGGCGCGGTTTATGATGTCAGCCCAGGTGTTTATAACGCGACCTTGGCTGTCAACCACAGATTGGTTGAAGTTAAAACCATTCAAGTTGAATGCCATAGTACTGATGCCTAAGGCGGTGAACCAGATACCTACCACGGGCCAAGCAGCTAAGAAGAAGTGTAGAGAACGAGAATTGTTGAAGCTAGCATATTGGAAGATCAAACGACCGAAGTAGCCGTGAGCAGCTACAATGTTGTAAGTTTCTTCTTCTTGACCAAACTTATAACCTGCATTGGCAGACTCATTCTCAGTAGTTTCTCTAATCAAACTAGAAGTTACCAAAGAACCATGCATAGCACTGAATAGAGAGCCGCCGAATACGCCAGCTACACCCAACATGTGGAAAGGATGCATAAGGATGTTGTGCTCAGCCTGGAATACGATCATGAAGTTGAAAGTACCAGAAATGCCCAGAGGCATACCGTCAGAGAAACTTCCTTGACCAATTGGATAGATCAGGAAGACGGCGGCAGCAGCTGCGACTGGAGCTGAATAAGCGACAGCAATCCAGGGGCGCATACCTAAACGGAAGCTTAGTTCCCATTCGCGACCCATGTAGCAAGCTACACCAAGTAGGAAGTGAAGAACGATCAGTTCGTAGGGACCACCATTGTAAAGCCATTCATCGACGGAAGCTGCTTCCCAGATTGGGTAGAAGTGTAACCCAATAGCTGCAGAAGTAGGGATGATAGCGCCAGAGATAATGTTGTTACCGTATAGCAAAGAACCAGAAACGGGCTCGCGAATACCGTCAATATCTACGGGAGGAGCTGCGACGAGGCGATGATGAATACAGAGGTTGCGGTTAGTAGGGTGGGAATCATCAAGACACCAAACCATCCGATGTAAAGACGGTTTTCAGTGCTGGTGATCCAGTCGCAGAAGCGACCCCATAGGCTTGCGCTTTCGCGTCGTTCTAAAGTTGCGGTCATGGGAATTTTTGGTTTTCGAAAAGGAATTAGTGATTCCCCAGGCTAGTAAGCCTGTTACTATGTAGCATATCACAAAAACCTATCCGTGTCAACCAAAATCGATTGAGTCTCTAGAATTCTTGGATACAGAGGCTTTTTCCCCGTATCTCAAAATTTTTTGTCACTTATTTCACAACCTGGATTCCCTAAAACAAGGGGAGAGGGAGAAATGAAATTTCTCTCCTAGGTAATGCACGCCCCTAATCAATTTTGGTCTCTAAAAAATAAAAAAAAAAAAGAATCCTGCGTCAAGCCTTTTCATGGACGAAGCACTCCGCAGCTTTGCATCGGCCAACGTATTGTAAATATTGGAATAATTGACGAACTAAGGAGGAAGTAGTCGTCAACCCCTCACTCATCCATCTCTGCGTAGTGTTTCTCGATTCCCCGATACTTGCGCCCCGATTCCAATCCACAACGAAAAGATTGTGGATTGGAACTAATCTCATCTAAGCAAAACTAACGGAAGTGGGCAAAAGCTTTGTTAGCTTCCGCAACTTTATGAGTCTCTTCCTTCTTCCGTATGGCACTCCCAGAATTTCTGGCGGCATCTATCAATTCATCACTCGACCTTAAAGCCATACTTCGACCTGAGCGTTTTCGACATGCGATCAATGACCACCGGATGGCCAAAGCTTTTCCTTTTGCAGGTACTACTTCAATGGGAACTCGATAAGTTGATCCACCCACACGTTTGGTTTCTGTGACTACATCGGGAGTTACCCCACGCACTGCCTGTCGCAGAACAGACAGTGGGTTCCTATTTGTCTTTTATCTAATCCGCTTCATAGCCTGATAAAAAATCTGATAAGCTAGTGATTTTTTGCCGTTTTTCAGGATACGATCAACTAGCATGTTTGCCAATCGATTGCGATAAATTGGATCCGATTCGATATTTCTAATTTCGTTCGCTACACTGCTCCGATGTACCACGAGTTTACAACTACGTCAGACTTCAACCAATTTTTTTTTATGTCTTTTCCCGGCGGTGTTTTAAGCTACTATTTCGGCTTCTTCACTCCATATTGTAGAGTGGATCCACCGGTTAGTGGGGGATCTCCCTCCAAACTGCACGTGCGACTTTCGTCGAATACAGCTTTCCATATGATTGGGTAATAACTACGGTTTCCAACCAATTTTTATTCATCACATAAATCATATTTACTCATTGCACATTGAGTATCCGTCTCCCTCTCTTCCACGGAGGAAGAAGAAATAGGCATGGAAAGGAAAAATCTTGCAATTCAGTTATCTCACCAGTAATGTCCGTAGGTTTCCGATCCAATCGGTAGATGTAGGCAAAGTCTCCGTCAAATATTCGTAGTCTTAACCCGAACCTGTTCCGGAAGGAAAAGGCTTTTTTTTTTTCTCAGGTGGGAGTCCGGGTAAAACTCAACTTAACCTACTGAAGTAAAACACCTTAGACACCAAGTTGTTTCACACAAATAGACGGGTAATGGTCAATCTTTGCAGTAGCAGGCTTCGGTCCCCTGGCAATGTTGGGTCGGCTACACATTTAACATATCAGAACAATTGATACGGAATCGTTGCGATGATACGAGTTGCGACAATGCTCTGCAACGCACTGGAACGCCCTTTTTTACGATCTTTCACTCCTACAGCATCTAAGGCTCCTCTAACGATGTGATACCTAACGCCGGGTAGGTCTTTGACCCTTCCGCCTCTTACGAGGACCACCGAATGTTCCTGCAAATTGTGGCCAATACCTGGTATGTAAGCCGTTACCTCAAATTTGGAGGTTAATCGAACCCTGGCGACTTTACGTAGGGCAGAGTTGGGTTTTTTCGGTGTAGTTGTGAGATAGTCGACAGCTATAACGTCGCTATACAAAACCGTACGTGAGATTCGCATCTCATACGGCTCCTCGTCATTCAATTACTGTTGGGGGGAGAACTCTTCTCAATCGATTTCGACTATAAGTACAAAAATAAATTTACGAAAATAAATCTTACCCTTTTTCCTTGCAAATCCATTTTCAAAGTTTCGCCGTTGCGCCCCACCAATTTGCCGGATTGCAAAAAAGCGACGCAGATGGAAAAATGAAAAATCTCCCAAATTGATGCGTGGGTTTACCGATACAACGAGTTTTCCACCTTTGCGTCAATAATATGAGGCGGATTGAATATGGAGGAGATTGACGAGTCGGTATCAGCTTATCCACATGATTAATCATTTTCTGAGAAGGAATTCATTTTGAAATGAAGGCAGTTTCAACATCTCACTCTCGTTCTTCATTTCGTTCCGACGAGGCTACCTGAGGAGGATTCGGCAACCTAACGAACTACCCAATAAGAATAAGTAGGTGAACTAAACTATGGATCCATAGAAGATGGGAGGGATCTGATGACTATTTGTAGTTTACCATTGATGACGACGTGAACGTAGCAACGAGAAAAAAAAAAACTGGGGATCTAAAAAAAAACGGAGGGAATTAATTTAGTAGGTTCTTTCTTTTGGTGGTTGTGACTTAGTTAGCTTGTTCCGCGACGAGCCACTAGTAAAGCCCCGTTGCGCTTCACCCCTCCCCCTCCTCCCGCGAGCCAAATGAAAAGTTTGGGCTCCGGAGGAAAAAGATTGTACCACGCGAGCTGAGTGAGGTCAAGCTGACTCCACCGACAGTTGCTACTAGCAACCTCACACTTCGGAGATTGGGAGGGGGAGAGGCCGAAGGTCTAGCGGGGGGGGGGGGGGGAGCTAGTATTGGCAGGAGTGAAATGCTGGTATACCAAGTGGAGTTAGAGACTGTATTTAAGTATGGAGTTACAAAAGTATTGGGTATGAATAAAGGCAGCCTTGACTTTCTCGCGTCTCCTCTCTAGATCTATTTCAATTGAATCTGGGGACTTGCCGCATTAAAACTGCCTCCCAGTCTTTCCTGAGGTGGAACTAACGAGACGAAGCAAATGGACCAGTCACACCGGGTAATTCATTACCTCTGCTCATATCCCATCCCTGCGGTGCGGGATCCCTAACGGGAAAGAAAAAAAAAAAGAAGAAAGAACTTTGTCCATTACCCATATCTGCTTTCTTGCACCTGCTTCGCCTTCTCCAACTACGCCAGGTTTTCCAGATTGATTCGAATTGGATAGGGAAAGCATCTCGGGACTGTTTGTTGGTAAAAGATTTTCCCGGGGCGCCAGAACTACCGGTTTGGAGTCATCAAATTGAACCTGAGTTCAGCTTTTCCAAACTTATTCTAGACATATTTGTTTCTACCCCTTTCGGTTCGGAAATATGTAAGAGGCTTATGGGATTGACATAACTTGCCAGTAGGGATACACTCCGAGTGAGCTTCAAGATATGAGGCGAAGAAATCCAGATTGTGCCTAGAACTAGAAGTAAGAAACAACTTCCATTCAGCTTTCTCTGTGTCTAGATAAGTTATAAGTGGTAGAACTACTAATCTCGTGGAGAGTTTGATCCTGGCTCAGGATGAACGCTGGCGGCATGCCTAACACATGCAAGTCGGACGGGAGACATCCTCGTGGTGTTTCCAGTGGCGGACGGGTGAGTAACGCGTAAGAACCTGCCCCTGGGAGGGGTACAACGGCTGGAAACGGTTGCTAATACCCCATACGCTGAGGAGCAAAAGGGAGGGATCCGCCCAAGGAGGGGCTTGCGTCTGATTAGCTTGTTGGTGAGGCAATGGCTTACCAAGGCAACGATCAGTAGCTGGTCTGAGAGGATGATCAGCCACACTGGGACTGAGACACGGCCCAGACTCCTACGGGAGGCAGCAGTGGGGAATCTTCCGCAATGGGCGAAAGCCTGACGGAGCAATGCCGCGTGGAGGCAGAAGGCCCACGGGTCGTAAACTCCTTTTCTCAGAGAAGAAGCAGTGACGGTATCTGAGGAATAAGCATCGGCTAACTCTGTGCCAGCAGCCGCGGTAAGACAGGGGATGCAAGCGTTATCCGGAATGATTGCGGCGTAAAGCGGTACTGCTAGTTGGCTCCTATAAGTCCGCGTCAAATCCCAGGCTTAGTGAGGCTCAACCCCGGACAGCGATGGAAACTACTGGCTGGAGTACGTAGGGGCGGAGGGAATTTACCGGTGGAGCGGTGAAATGCGTAGAGTATCGGAAAGAACGATCCAGAGGTGATTCTTCCGATATCTACGCATTTCACCGCTCCACGGAAATTCCCTCCGCCCCTACCGTACTCAGCCCAGTAGTTTTCCATCGCTGTCCGGGGTTGAGCCCTGGGATTTGACAGCGGACAAAGGAGCCACCTACAGACGCTTTACGCCAATCATTCCGGATAACGCTTGCATCCCCTGTCTTACCGCGGCTGCTGGCACAGAGATAGCCGATGCTTATTCCTCAGATACCGTCACTGCTTCTTCTCTGAGAAAAGGAGTTTACGACCCGTGGGCCTTCTGCTCCACGCGGCATTGCTCCGTCAGGCTTTCGCCATTGCGGAAATTCCCCACTGCTGCCTCCCGTAGGGTCTGGCCGCTCATCCAGTGTGGCTGATCATCCTCTAGACCACTACTGATCGTTGCCTTGTAACCATTGCCTCACCAACAACTAATCAGGATAAGCACGCAAGCCCCTCCTTGGGCGGATCCTCCCTTTTGCTCCTCAGCGTATGGGGTATTAGCAACCGTTTCCAGCGTTGTACCCCTCCCAGGGGCAGGTTCTTACGCGTTACTCACCCGTCCGCCACTGGAAACACCACGAGGATGTCTCCCGTCCGACTTGCATGTGTTAGGCATGCCGCCAGCGTTCATCCTGAGCCAGGATCAAACTCTCCACGAGATTAGTAGTTCTACCACTTATAACTTATCTAGACACAGAGAAAGCTGAATGGAAGTTGTTTCTTACTTCTAGTTCTAGGCACAATCTGGATTTCTTCGCCTCATATCTTGAAGCTCACTCGGAGTGTATCCCTACTGGCAAGTTATGTCAATCCCATAAGCCTCTTACATATTTCCGAACCGAAAGGGGTAGAAACAAATATGTCTAGAATAAGTTTGGAAAAGCTGAACTCAGTTCAATTTGATGACTCCAAACCGGTAGTTCTGGCGCCCCGGGAAAATCTTTTACCAACAAACAGTCCCGAGATGCTTTCCCTATCCAATTCGAATCAATCGGAAAACCTGGCGTAGTTGGAGAAGGCGAAGCAGGTGCAAGAAAGCAGATATGGTAATGGACAAAGTTCTTTCTTCTTTTTTTTTTCTTTCCCGTTAGGGATCCCGCACCGCAGGGATGGGATATGAGCAGAGGTAATGAATTACCCGGTTGACTGGTCCATTTGCTTCGTCTCGTTAGTTCCACCTCAGGAAAGACTGGGGGCAGTTTTAATGCGGCAAGTCCCCAGATTCAATTGGAAATAGATCTAGGAGACGCGAGAAAGAAGGCTGCCTTTATTCATACCCAATACTTTTGTAACTCCATACTTAAATACAGTCTCTAACTCCACTTGGTATACCAGCATTTCACTCCTGCCAATACTAGCTCCCCCCCCCCCCCCGCTAGACCTTCGGCCTCTCCCCCTCCCAATCTCCGAAGTGTGAGGTTGCTAGTAGCAACTGTCGGTGGAGTCAGCTTGACCTCACTCAGCTCGCGTGGTACAATCTTTTCCTCCGGAGCCCAAACTTTTCATTTGGCTCGCGGGAGGAGGGGGAGGGTGAAGCGCAACGGGGCTTTACTAGTGGCTCGTCGCGGAACAAGCTAACTAAGTCACAACCACCAAAAGAAAGAACCTACTAAATTAATTCCCTCCGTTTTTTTTTTAGATCCCCATTTTTTTTTTCTCGTTGCTACGTTCACGTCGTCATCAATGGTAAACTACAAATAGTCATCAGATCCCTCCCATCTTCTATGGATCCATAGTTTAGTTCACCTACTTATTCTTATTGGGTAGTTCGTTAGGTTGCCGAATCCTCCTCAGGTAGCCTCGTCGGAACGAAATGAAGAACGAGAGTGAGATGTTGAAACTGCCTTCATTTCAAAATGAATTCCTTCTCAGAAAATGATTAATCATGTGGATAAGCTGATACCGACTCGTCAATCTCCTCCATATTCAATCCGCCTCATATTATTGACGCAAAGGTGGAAAACTCGTTGTATCGGTAAACCCACGCATCAATTTGGGAGATTTTTCATTTTTCCATCTGCGTCGCTTTTTTGCAATCCGCAAATTGTGGGGCGCAACGGCGAAACTTTGAAAATGGATTTGCAAGGAAAAAGGGTAAGATTTATTTTCGTAAATTTATTTTTGTACTTATAGTCGAATCGATTGAGAAGAGTTCTCCCCCCAACAGTAATTGAATGACGAGGAGCCGTATGAGATGCGAATCTCACGTACGGTTTTGTATAGCGACGTTATAGCTGTCGACTATCTCACAACTACACCGAAAAAACCCAACTCTGCCCTACGTAAAGTCGCCAGGGTTCGATTAACCTCCAAATTGAGGTAACGGCTTACATACCAGGTATTGGCCACAATTTGCAGGAACATTCGGTGGTCCTCGTAAGAGGCGGAAGGGTCAAAGACCTACCCGGCGTTAGGTATCACATCGTTAGAGGAGCCTTAGATGCTGTAGGAGTGAAAGATCGTAAAAAAGGGCGTTCCAGTGCGTTGCAGAGCATTGTCGCAACTCGTATCATCGCAACGATTCCGTATCAATTGTTCTGATATGTTAAATGTGTAGCCGACCCAACATTGCCAGGGGACCGAAGCCTGCTACTGCAAAGATTGACCATTACCCGTCTATTTGTGTGAAACAACTTGGTGTCTAAGGTGTTTTACTTCAGTAGGTTAAGTTGAGTTTTACCCGACTCCCACCTGAGAAAAAAAAAAAGCCTTTTCCTTCCGGAACAGGTTCGGGTTAAGACTACGAATATTTGACGGAGACTTTGCCTACATCTACCGATTGGATCGGGAAACCTACGGACATTACTGGTGAGATAACTGAATTGCAAGATTTTTCCTTTCCATGCCTATTTCTTCTTCCTCCGTGGAAGAGAGGGAGACGGATACTCAATGTGCAATGAGTAAATATGATTTATGATGAATAAAAATTGGTTGGAAACCGTAGTTATTACCCAATCATATGGAAAGCTGTATTCGACGAAAGTCGCACGTGCAGTTTGGAGGGAGATCCCCCACTAACCGGTGGATCCACTCTACAATATGGAGTGAAGAAGCCGAAATAGTAGCTTAAAACACCGCCGGGAAAAGACATAAAAAAAAATTGGTTGAAGTCTGACGTAGTTGTAAACTCGTGGTACATCGGAGCAGTGTAGCGAACGAAATTAGAAATATCGAATCGGATCCAATTTATCGCAATCGATTGGCAAACATGCTAGTTGATCGTATCCTGAAAAACGGCAAAAAATCACTAGCTTATCAGATTTTTTATCAGGCTATGAAGCGGATTAGATAAAAGACAAATAGGAACCCACTGTCTGTTCTGCGACAGGCAGTGCGTGGGTAACTCCCGATGTAGTCACAGAAACCAAACGTGTGGGTGGATCAACTTATCGAGTTCCCATTGAAGTAGTACCTGCAAAAGGAAAAGCTTTGGCCATCGGTGGTCATTGATCGCATGTCGAAAACGCTCAGGTCGAAGTATGGCTTTAAGGTCGAGTGATGAATTGATAGATGCCGCCAGAAATTCTGGGAGTGCCATACGGAAGAAGGAAGAGACTCATAAAGTTGCGGAAGCTAACAAAGCTTTTGCCCACTTCCGTTAGTTTTGCTTAGATGAGATTAGTTCCAATCCACAATCTTTTCGTTGTGGATTGGAATCGGGGCGCAAGTATCGGGGAATCGAGAAACACTACGCAGAGATGGATGAGTGAGGGGTTGACGACTACTTCCTCCTTAGTTCGTCAATTATTCCAATATTTACAATACGTTGGCCGATGCAAAGCTGCGGAGTGCTTCGTCCATGAAAAGGCTTGACGCAGGATTCTTTTTTTTTTTTATTTTTTAGAGACCAAAATTGATTAGGGGCGTGCATTACCTAGGAGAGAAATTTCATTTCTCCCTCTCCCCTTGTTTTAGGGAATCCAGGTTGTGAAATAAGTGACAAAAAATTTTGAGATACGGGAAAAAGCCTCTGTATCCAAGAATTCTAGAGACTCAATCGATTTTGGTTGACACGGATAGGTTTTTGTGATATGCTACATAGTAACAGGCTTACTAGCCTGGGGAATCACTAATTCCTTTTCGAAAACCAAAAATTCCCATGACCGCAACTTTAGAACGACGCGAAAGCGCAAGCCTATGGGGTCGCTTCTGCGACTGGATCACCAGCACTGAAAACCGTCTTTACATCGGATGGTTTGGTGTCTTGATGATTCCCACCCTACTAACCGCAACCTCTGTATTCATCATCGCCTTCGTCGCAGCTCCTCCCGTAGATATTGACGGTATTCGCGAGCCCGTTTCTGGTTCTTTGCTATACGGTAACAACATTATCTCTGGCGCTATCATCCCTACTTCTGCAGCTATTGGGTTACACTTCTACCCAATCTGGGAAGCAGCTTCCGTCGATGAATGGCTTTACAATGGTGGTCCCTACGAACTGATCGTTCTTCTTCACTTCCTACTTGGTGTAGCTTGCTACATGGGTCGCGAATGGGAACTAAGCTTCCGTTTAGGTATGCGCCCCTGGATTGCTGTCGCTTATTCAGCTCCAGTCGCAGCTGCTGCCGCCGTCTTCCTGATCTATCCAATTGGTCAAGGAAGTTTCTCTGACGGTATGCCTCTGGGCATTTCTGGTACTTTCAACTTCATGATCGTATTCCAGGCTGAGCACAACATCCTTATGCATCCTTTCCACATGTTGGGTGTAGCTGGCGTATTCGGCGGCTCTCTATTCAGTGCTATGCATGGTTCTTTGGTAACTTCTAGTTTGATTAGAGAAACTACTGAGAATGAGTCTGCCAATGCAGGTTATAAGTTTGGTCAAGAAGAAGAAACTTACAACATTGTAGCTGCTCACGGCTACTTCGGTCGTTTGATCTTCCAATATGCTAGCTTCAACAATTCTCGTTCTCTACACTTCTTCTTAGCTGCTTGGCCCGTGGTAGGTATCTGGTTCACCGCCTTAGGCATCAGTACTATGGCATTCAACTTGAATGGTTTTAACTTCAACCAATCTGTGGTTGACAGCCAAGGTCGCGTTATAAACACCTGGCTGACATCATAAACCGCGCCAACCTAGGTATGGAAGTCATGCATGAACGTAACGCTCATAACTTCCCCTTAGACTTAGCCTCTGTCGACGCCCCTTCTATAAACGGATAATATCCGTCTGGTTAGGCAGCACAGCTGGATACCAAACCCTTCAATTTAAGAAGATATAGTTTGGTATCCAATGAAAAGGAAAAGGTAAGGTCCGTACGGTGGAGCAAAAAGGGAGAGGATAACGGACTGTCACAATCTCACGGTCATCAGTTTCCCATCTCGAATTGAGAAGAACGAAGAATTGGAATATCCTTCCGGGATTTCCTAATTGAAAAGAGTTACTAATTTGATTCGCTGAATTCTTGTAACCTTTCAATCTTTTGGGTAGAAGGAGTTGGGAGTACATTCCTCATTTTGCAGATTCTATGTTGTCTTGTTAGATACATGCAGTTAATATGGATGTGTATCATCCAAATAAGCTATCTAGCTTAACAGATGGATCTCGTTCACATTTGGGGAGCCCCTTAACAAAAGCAAGTGGCAAAAGGGGCGGACGTAGCCAAGTGGATCAAGGCAATGGATTGTGGATCCATCACGCGCGGGTTCAATCCCCGTCGTTCGCCCATCCGAGTAATTCAATACTACTGCTCCGCCCGCTTAAGGCAGGGAAAATTTGCCGAGTTGGGTGGGATATATGCGGGTCTCCTCGACAATAACATCTGAGAATTCCCAATTTCATTCCAGCTTCGGATGCAACTATTTACGGAAAGAACCAGACTCGTCTGATAGATTTCCTCCATCACATCTTGAAATGTTCGAAATTCTCAGTATAATAAATATGGGAAATAGATAGATAAGTAGTCTCAGAACTAATATGGGAAAAAAGCTATGGTAAAAAAGGTGATAGAAAAAGGAAGAGGAGTAAGGGGCCGAGATTATTCATCTAAAGTTTGGGACTTCTTAGAAATCGATGCATTAAACTACTTCTCCGAATCATTGAAAAACCACTATCTCGAAGAACTTGTAGTTAGTCCAGCTTCCACTGCTGAACCTTTCATCAGATTATCTGACTTGTGATTTCTAAGTTTACTGTTTCTACGTAATCTGCGTCATTCAATAATGAGGGGTAGTGGCGTCACCCTGGAAATGCTGATGTTGCTGGCGATACCAATTTTTATGCATTGCCTGAGTTACAAAAATTCGATTGATAGGGGTTTTGTATTAGCAAAAGTCATTGATGGAGGTGAGGGGATAAGAAAGAAACAGACGGAAAATTATGGCAATTTCTCCTACGATTGCTTCCTCCAATTCAAGAGATTTTTATCCGTCGGAAGAGATGGGAAGAGAGAAATACTGGAGCCCTACTACTTAGGTTTGAACAAAGATATTTCAATTTCTGCAAGTTCTTCAAAGGAGGAAAGAGAAATCCGTTATGATGTCACGACTCCCTTGCCTTCCGGTAGGTGGAAGGCACGCATAATGAGGAGGGATTCCCTACTATTTGGCGGGATAGATTCAAGGGAAAACTGAAGGGATTCAAGTGGTTCGTGGGGTAGGTATCTGCAAGATTTAGTTAGGTTTTTTCAAATTCTATAAAAACTTGGTAGTTTCCAAAAACGGAAGTGACTGCCACCAAAACAATTTTGATTCGTTGCTTCTCCGGGAAATCTGTGACAAGCAAGATCTGGGTCGGTTACAAGCAATACGGTTGGGAAACAATTCATTAAGTTCCGTAGTATTGTACCCCTTTGAATCTGAATCCGCAGATTCAGCCGATCCCCGGAGGGACGGATCGGCATTTCCCTCTGAGCAAGAAGTCTTTTCCAACTTGTATTCGTTTACGTCTCGTGAGAAAACAATATTGTTTCGCAACTCTATATCTGGATTAGATTATGGAGAAGATGAGGGAGGCTTTCCCGTTCTACATGCTTATTCACAAGTTAGAAATCAATTAATAAACCGACTCACCAACTTCCTTTCGATAATTAGGAAATCAAACCTTCCTCTTGGTGGGAAAATAGTTATTGACGTCAGTAATAGGATCAAATCCGAGAGAGTCTTTTTTCCATCGGGAATGAAAAAAAATATGCCGTTTACCAAAATATCTGGCAAGAAACTTAGGTTAGCAAGTGGCGGATACTTCGACTTCGTTGAGATTTTCCCAACCTATTTTAAAGCATCCTTAGAGATACCTAGGGAAACAACTAATCAAAATGGAAATACTAATTTTTTAGACGAATTGGAAGGAGGGGGGAACCTAGATTCAATTTATTCTCTAGTTAGATTATATGGGCGAAATAGAATCATACCTCTCTACTCAACATACATATTTCTTCTCCACGATTATTTTTGTGCGTTATCCACTGAATATTTCTTCCGAATCAAATATTGGTTGGATGGCTGGACGGGTGGCAGAGTATACATCAGTTTCACGGGAATTGCAACTGAAGAAACAGTATTCAAGTGGAAGGATGACGTAGAGCGTCTATCGAACGAATATGTTACCTCCCATATTGGTCAGTGTAGGAATGTTCAATCAAATCTGTATAGACGGCTCGATGCAACACGGAATTTGTATGTTTCGCCTGTTAAGAAATTCTTGGAGAAGCAATGAAGTACAACTTGGCAGAATTAATCTGCCGTGTGTCACTAGTGGGAAACGAGTTGCTAAATAAGACTGGTGTCAGTCTCCGTAGTACCAATAGACATACCAAGAAATATTTTCACCGATTTCTCGATGTGTTATTTCTTTCCAAAATGATTGTTGCTGAGGCTACTCGCCAGAAAATTCTGATAGATACCGTTGATTACTGCATCGAAAAATTGGACGACATAGATTTTGAAAAATTGAACAAAATGGATCGTATTGAGCTTGATTTTTTCTCAAGTTTATCCGATGGTTACATTGACGAAGAGATACTTCTTTTCAAAACAATTCTTGAAGAAAGAAAAAGTTTCTTAGTCGAGTCTAGACTGTTAACAAGTGAAAAATCGGTAGGCTCCTCGACTGCGCTAAAACCTGCGTCGAATTTCACCTCTCTCGGGTTGTCTTGCATCGAAGCTATCCGAGCAGGATTCTCGGGTGAGGCTCTTTCTATTATGGGGAGACAAAATTGGAATCTGTTTGTGTGTGATTTAAGCCGTGGGGGAATTCAATTAGGAATATTGGTGAGAGTCTTCCAAAAAACATTTCCGATCAAATGGATGAAATAAACAACTCACCTATACGGAGCCGGGCTGGAAACAACTTTATCCAGAGAATCAAAAGGGTTTCTTCGTCGGGAACTGTAGCAATAGTTATCTCGACGTGTTAGAAAACTTTTATTTGAGCTCCGACGAGAAAGCCATCTCCTCATCTGATATCCTTTCACTTATTCACCTCCAATTGTCAGATTCGTTATCATCCAATTTTTCGAAACAAACGGCAGGGGAGGTAGCTGATCACTTACTCACACCAATTCAACTTATTTCGCCTAACCTGCATGAATCCGCGACCATAGTAACTCATTTGGATGGACTTCCCAATTCTATTTCGGATCTGAATGGGTTACTGGCAAGTTTGAGCTCATCCCCCCGTGAAGCGACAGACTCGTTCCTATTTTCGTGTAGTAATGATGGAGTTTCTTTGGAGGAGGCGTCGAGAAACTCCGACTCGTGGTCGGATCATCAGCGAACCCAACCTCGTCGGAATCTGCTGGTATTAGATCGAGTCAATTCGGAGAAGTTTTTCAAAGATGGATTAGACTCGAGAAATGGTTCCCCCACGAGTCAAGTCTATCGAAACGGGTTGTCTATTGAGTATTTTTGGGAACCGAAAAAATTGGATACACCTTATTGGTCGCTAAGATTCTCATTATTCAATGGCGTAACATCAAGATTTATAGCGGGATCAATTGGGAGGATGTTACCCGCCAAGATGCGGGGTTCGCAGATTCATCTGCCCGGGAAGAAGCTACTTGCCCGTCCCATTTCATCAATTTCAATGAATTATCAGAAGATTTGAACAGATATAAGATCTCTTGGATTTTCTGGAGAGACAGTATCGGCGAAAATTGGAGCTTATTGGGAGATTATATACCCCTGTTTTTTACCCCCACCTGGTGGAGATACTTCTGCGATCTAATTACAAAAGCATATCCGGAAATAGTACTTAAGATAAGTTACGACTCAAATCATGATCTTCGTAGAATTTCTGAAGGAATTGCTAGGGGTTTAGTAGGTAGCGCGAAGGGCTATTTACTCCGAAGCCTGCAAAGGCTAGGATTGATATTCGGAAACAATTCTATTAATACTATATCATCCGAGACAGATCTTCTCATTCTCGAAAAAATCCCTGATAAAGCGGAGATTTTACATCCGGGGGAATGGTCGGTATCTCAATTTTCCAATAGGCCTATCTCCTATTGCTGCATCCTCTCAATATTACTTGTTCTCCTGTCATTGAAACATCCTTTGTCTGCCGTTTCGGGTTCCAATTCCTTTCATTTGTGGAAACGTTTTGCTACTATTGACTATTTAACAGACCCAATGCGTGGATCCTATTTGAGAAAGGTAATGTATTCCCCCCCGACAAGCTAAATGTTAACAAGAGATCTACTAATTCATTCTCTCAATAGATTCTTGAATTGTGTAAGTAATATACTTTTTTTCCTTTTCGTGAAAAATGAAATTGATTCGTGGATATTTCGTAGAGAAAGCTCTGATATTTTAGATAGTAATAAAGAACTACTGACTCAACATTTGGTAACGACTAAGATTCTCTACAGGTATGCATCGAAATCAAAATTCAATTATGATTTATCGAGCAACAAGATTTTTCATGAACCTTACCCGCAAGATAGATCCAACGTTTTGGCATACTTACTTCAATTCTGGCAAAATGATCTATTGGGTCACAAGATTCGTAAGTTGGATCCTGCGGAGAAGTGGGCTTTTTCCGCCCTTGGAGAGATATTCTATTTTCGGCAACAACAAGGCGAAGAGACAGTCTACTAAATATGCCATGTCGTGACATACCTATTTCACTCCAATCGGGATTATTACCATCCAAAGGAATTTTGCTAGTAGGACCTGTAGAAACTGGCAGATCCTCTCTTATTAGAGATGTAGCATCCAACTCCTACTTTCCAGTGGTGAAACTACCACTCAAAAAATTCATATACAACCGATCTTTTTTCAATAATGTACGTGGAAATTTCATCTCGAAAGAGAGCGTACACCGATTAAATATCGTCTTTGAAATAGCGAAAGAAATGTCTCCTTGTACATTATGGATTCAAGATATTCATGAATTGAATATTTGTCGTTCGTATAATAAGCTAGAAGCTGATCCCAAATTTCTACTTTGCCAAATATTGAAGAGTATTGGTCACAAGCTCGGCAACTCCGACATCCGCGAGAATGTCGTTATTGCCACGACTCACGTACCTGCGAGGATAGATCCAGCTTCAGTAGCTCCGAATCGGTTAAACTAATTAATAAATTTTCGGAGGTCCAATGGGCGTCAACGTCAGAAAGAATTGTCAATTCTATTACGTATCAAAGGTTTCGAGGTAGGGGCTAATCCGACTCTTCTTGAGAGTACTGTGTCTGGAACTGCAGGTTATAGTAAACGAGATTTACTTCTTCTCGCTAATGAAGCGTTATTGATAGGTACTTCCAAAGGGAGAAAGTTTGTATGTAGCAACACAATTGGATTAGCTTTGCATAGGCAACATTCGACTGTTAGTGATATGGGCAATGAGATGGAATCTAATTCTGAATGGGAAATCTCTTCCTACAAGATGGCAGAAGTAAAGAATAGTTTGACAGATATTTCTCTCACAACTTTTCCATTTATTGGTCGTGACGAGTTAAAAATGCGATTTTATTACTTGTCTAACTGGTATGTGGAACCTTCAACAACCGAATCAACAATTGATGAATTCACTATGTTTTTTGCATCTCCCAGAGCTAATAGCCAAATTAGTAGCTCGCGATTCGTTCCAAATGGATAGGGGAAAAGAAGATAATTTCATTGTTATCGACAAACTCGTAGAGAATGACTTAAACCTAGCTTGTGGCGTCCTAGAAAACCTCTCGAATAATTTCCCACGTCCGGAAATTTGTAGGGGAGAGAGCCGGCGCAGTAATAGTTTTCCTCCCCCTCTTCCTATTGGAAAACCCAAGTATTGCTCAGGTGTAACCTCTCTAAGTCGCTCTTCCAAATCTCTGAAAAGAGGGAGAATTAGTAGTCTAACCGATTTCGAGATGCAACAGTCACCCGAATTAAGAAACTCAGCGGCAGAGATATCGCGTGAGATTACTTGGTCCCGCAAGGCTTGGCGTCTCCGTTTCCTGCGAAGCGGGACTTACGAATTGATGGGGGTATTATCCGAACCCAACCATTTGTATAACTTAATTCTTCTTTACTACAATCAGAATTACATACCCCAACAAGATTTTGAATTCAGTAAGATTAGGGGAAAGAGAAGTAAGTGGCGCGAGAAAAGCGGGTATCTTTTCAGCTTCGAGAAATCTGTCACTAATGGAACAGATAATTCCATTAAAAGATTGGAAAACCGATTGGATAATATGTTGTTACGTGAGCAATTTCTCGAATTGGGAATCTCTGGCGATTCATCTAATGAGTATGAAACACATTGTGATCGATTGAATGAAATGACTCGACTCTTCGGGGGGCGCTTCATCTGGGACCCCATGCTTCTGTTCCAGCCAGACCCTAACATTCCTTCCCTGCGCCGCAACTTGTTGTCAACGAAAGAACTGGCACGGAGGCTTCACACCATTTACGGTATGAGAAGGCAGCGCCTTCAGAAGATGTCAAATAATAAAATTAAAGATTTTTCCTCTATAGCGAAGAGAATCCAAAATTGAAACCCGACTCATCTCTCAATCGGCGGAATAATCTTCCTCTGGAAGAGGAGGAGCGAGATTCCGAATACGTCAGGGAAACCTCTTCCGTAGATATACATCTGCAATATCCGCAGATATTTACTCCCGTTCGTTTGGGTTGCTACGCGGTAGCGGAGGATTTCCCGGAACGATTTCTTCGGTTTAGGCTTCTGGTTCATAGAAACAAATGGCTGAGACGGAACCGTTCCCCATTTCGGGATTTTCTTATTTATAATATGTTGCTTGAAACTTATGAATATCTATCCAATCCGTTTCGGTTTGTAAAGCATCACTGGATTGAACAATGAAACAATTCCTTCATGAAAGTTCGATGTCATGAAACAACTGTTGTTTCCTCACCTAGATACTCCCCACTCCGTTTAGATCTCTAGCCATAGAATTGGAAGCCAACTCACTCAGTAGGAGGAAGATCTCTATTTTCCTTTTACTGATACGGAAAATCTAATTATAGCATTTCAAAAAGAAAAGAAGTTGGAGAACAGTTACTATAGGAATTAGGAGTCTCTCCACTGAGAGGTAGGATTGGAAGGAGTGATATAGGTTATTCCGCAGGAATTATGCGAACGAAGACAATTCTTTGTCTTCCCAATAACTATCCTCGATAAGATTTTGGATTTCCCCCCCCCCCCTCACCCTCCCCAAGTAGCTCCAAGGATCTCATTGAGGCGTCGAAATCTAAGAATTTCCACTTTAAATCAATCCGGTGTATCGAATGACTGGAATGGGCCAATTAAATTAGTCAAGTGGGGGGGGGGAGAACGGAACGTGCCAATATTCTCGTTTCCATTCGTTGGTGTCGAGGCCTAAAATAGCGCGATAGCAAACCATTCAGTGGTTGGTGGGTCACGCCAACTTGATTTGGCATATGTGTGATGTGAAATACAGCTCTCCTAATCCTAATTAGTATTAGTGGAAATTCTTGACGTAGATACGGATCTCCCCGGATAGGATTCGAACCTACGACCAATCGGTTAACAGCCGACCGCTCTACCGCTGAGCTACCGGGAAAATGGTAGGGGATTCAGTCCCATACACACTTGCTTGAATACCTTTTTTCCAGAAGCCAATTCCAAATCTGGAAGGAGTTAAGCTTTCTTTGCCATTGCAAAAACTTTGCGTACTCCCTAGCCCCCATTCATTATAGGGGGGTAGTGGCGATAGCAATCCCATTCGAATGGAGGGGCCCCCAAATCATGGGCGTGGGAGGGTGGGGGGGGGGTCAACCGGCCGAGACGAGGTCAAGATCAACCTGGCAAGCCCCTCCCAAGATTCGTATTGATCAATCACCAATGAGTGGTTTCTATTCCCCCCTTCCGGGAGGCGTAGTAGAATAGTTGCGGGATTCTTCCTCCACGTTATTTTGAGGACTAGAATTAGGGGGAATAGAGGAAGCAAAATAGAATTAGAAAGATGGGGAAGATGAAAAATAGTCGGGAGAAATGAACGCGAATTGGAGTTTCGTGAAACGAAAGTAGCAGTTTATGGAAAAGGAAAAAAGATGAAGATTAGTACTGATGATAAAATAGCTCCAAAAATAATTATGAATAAGTAATAAGATATCCTACCATTTTCTCCGTAACGTATAAACTCTCCTCCAAAAAAATTTAAGGCTCCGATTACGTTGACAAAACCGTCGATTCCGTAACGATCAAAATCTGAAAGTGACTTACTTAAAGATCTTAGATTACGCACAAAGCATATATCATAATAGTAATCAATATAACCCCGATTTAGTGACCAAGATTGAACAAGCAACCCAAATTTACTAACTAATTTGGTAAATCCAACTAATTTTTTAGTAATATAAAAATATTTATAACTTTTTTGTAAATAATGAAGGAAAAAAATATTCCAAAAAAAGATAAAATAAGTGAGCTACGCGAGTTTAGCAATATTTTTATATAAATATTGAAAGATTTACTAAGTTCGAAAAAGTGAACTGGATTAATTAACCACTCCGGGATAATTCAAAATTGGCAGTTTCTCCTATGAGATTAATTCCCAGTAGTCCTACTAATGTAGTGGGTATT
This sequence comes from Adiantum capillus-veneris, assembly GCF_014529385.1. Classification (NCBI taxonomy): domain Eukaryota; kingdom Viridiplantae; phylum Streptophyta; class Polypodiopsida; order Polypodiales; family Pteridaceae; genus Adiantum; species Adiantum capillus-veneris. The sequence continues at coordinate 143,624,513 of NC_140938.1, forward strand.
GCAAGCATCACTAGAGAAAATGTCATGGCAGAAGACGATTCTTTAGGCTTCGGCAAGCTCTGATCGTAATGGACGTTAGTAATTCCATTTGGGTTTGCTAGATATGATGACGAAAACCCTTTGTTTTTTGTTATTCCCAATCGTACCGATGCAACATTTTGATTAATTTGATTTAGTGAAAGATTTCCTTCAGTTTCACCCCACATACTTATGGACAATGGCGCAAAATGGTTAAAGTCAACCCAATCCGTTTTAATAGTGCAAAAATCCCCCTCGAAAGTAAGGAGATAGATACGAAACATATAAAACGCCGTAAGACCTGCTGTGCCAGAAGCTAGAATTCCAAGTGGAAGAGAACTTAACCAACTTTCGTGAATAATCTCATCTTTGGACCAAAAACAGGCTAAGGGCGGTATTCCAGATAGAGAAAGGTACCCGAAGAAAAGTAGTTCCAGTAATTGGCATGTACTTACGTAAGCCACCCATGAAAAACATGTTTTGACTCCTGTTAGGTGAATATCCAACAACTTTTTCAATTGAGTGAATTACTGAACCGGCTCCGAGAAATAATAAAGCTTTTGAATAGGCATGCGTCACGAGATGGAAGAGAGCAGATTGGTAAGCGCCGATGCCTAGGGCTGAAACCATATATCCCAACTGAGACATGGTGGAATAAGCAAGACCCTTTTTTAGATCTCTTTGTGCAAGAGCTAATGTGGCACCCAGCAAAGCCGTTGCTCCACCAAGCCAAGAGCTGGCTTGCATCACTAAGGGAAGCGTAGAAATTAGACCATAAATTCGGGCAATGAAAAAAATCCCGGCAGCTACCATAGTAGCTGCGTGAATAAGGGCCGATATGGGCGTGGGTCCCTCCATTGCATCTGGCAGCCATACGTGAAGCGGAAATTGAGCAGATTTAGCAACTGGACCTGCAAGGAGTAAAAAAGCAATGATATTTGTCAAGATTGGATTGGAAAATCCAATTTCTTTTAATTTGGCAAATCAATCACACAATTCGGAAATCTCGAAACTACCAGTTGTCCAGTAAATACCTAGAATACCTAAAAGTAATCCAAAATCTCCTATGCGGTTGGTAACAAAAGCTTTTGACAAGCATTTGCGGCACTTGACCTAGCAAACCAAAAACCTACTAATAGATAGGAACACATTCCAACTAACTCCCAAAACACGTAAAGCTGTATTAAGTTGGGGCTGAGAACTGACCCTAACATTGACGCGGTAAACAAACTCAAATAAGCATAAAACCTGGTATATCCCCGGTCATAACACATATAACTATCGCTATAAATCATAACTAACACGCCTACAGTGGTAACCAGTAGTGACATTACTAAAGTAAGTGAATCGACTAAAAAGCCTATTTCTACGCAAAAAGTACTTCTCGGTATCCAAATCCATAAATATTGCTGAATCGGGTTTTCACAAATTGTTCCTGAAATATGGCAAGTGACACAAACGTAGAAATAGCTAATGAAAAAACGTTGAGCAATGCGCACAGGCGATGGAAACCCCTTGCAACTCTGGAAAAAAGAATGATAACGATCCAGTGCAACAAGAAGCTATTAATGGACACGAAGGAATAATCCAAGCGTATTCGTTTGAAAGTTTCACAGACGTAGTCAACTCCAAATTTAATTTGTTGCTACTTCCCGACGGGGGGGGGGGGGAAGTGTAAGAGCATTACTAGATGGAATGTATGCAGACAAAATAATTGATTTTTGAGTAAAAAAGAAAAAGAGACTCAATAATTTTGATTTCATGAAAGAAGCAACAATCAAAAAACTTGACAGTATTTGCACGTGACCGAGATACTTATTCGAGTTGTAAAATTTGGAAACGAATCAACTCGCTTTGTGAACGAATTTTTTTCTTTCTCGGGGGAGGAAATATGGAAAAATGGAAAGAGAGAGTCAGAATTGGTGGATACGCAATTATTGATATTGGAGGAAAACAACTACGAGTACAACCGGGAAGATTCCACGATGTTCGTCATTTTCCCTCAAATTTAAATACACGGGATCTGACACAAAAGTATCCATGGGTCGAGTCTTGCTTATTCGTGACGGATCTAAAATAGATATTGGTTCTCCGTGGCTAGCGAATGCAGTTGTCAAGGGACGGATCTTACATAACTGTTTCGAAGATAAATTGGTAATAAAAAAGATTTTTTCCAAAAGAAAAACGTGAGGGAGTCGAGGATGCAGAGGAAGTATAATTAGATTTGCAATTGATTCCATCCATTTTAATTGTAGTAATGCAACTAACAAATAATTGCATAGGTAAGTCAAATTACTAAGATACTTGAAAGATTGATGCATCGATGCAAAGTTTTTTTTTTTATTTGATATCTGTCCCTCTTTGTTATTTGTCCACTTTTCTATCCATTATATTCATTCTACTGATACATATCAACATAACTGGTAATTGCAAAGAGAAAAAGCTACAAGAATACTCAATAGAATATGGCCGTTCCGAAGAAACGTACTTCTGCATCAATGAAGAAAATTCGTAATCATAGCTGGAAAATTAAATCAGTGGAAAAGTCGTTGAAATCTTTTTCTTTGGCTCAATCTGTTTTAAGCGGACGTTCAAAAAGTTTTATTATGGAACTGAAAAAAAACCTTCCAGAAAAATTAGTACTATTCTATATTCCCGGGTAGTTGTTTGACAGATATGTAGAAGAGTGAACAAACAGTTAAAAAACCACAAAATTAGCATAATTCCTTGACAGGAACTGACAAAATTTGACATATTAATAATCTACAATTTTTATTCCCCCCGGAAATATAGAAAAATTGGGTGAAATTTGAAAATATTTTGTATAACAGTTATAGTATGGATAATCAGTGACGTAATCGCCTTTATCAATCAACTTCAAGCAATTGGTGTATGTTAATCTATTTTTGGAAATATTGAGTTTAAGGATGAAATGACCTCCCTATTAGAACAAAGATATATCCCAAATAAAATTTAAATGTTATTTCACGTCAATGTAAGAATTTGACCGATCTTAAAGCATATTGTGAGAGCGCAAGATACAGGGAATTTCTTAGACTTCCATACCACAAATTTAGAAAATAGAAAGAAATAAATCAAGGAAAAAAAAAGAAGGGGGGGTTATAACTCCTTCCTTTTTTAAGATTTTCCCTCGTTAGTTTAATTTAACCTATTTATGTACAAACACATAAGCCACGTAACACTCGCTTTAAACTAAGCCGTAGTGTGGGTCTCTGTGCAGTGTTATAACATGCACGATGTTACGACATTTCTATAGATAGAAAGGGCTCGTCTACGTTCGGAATAGCAGGATTTGAACCTGTGACCTCCATCACCCCAAGATGGCGCGCTACCAAACTGCGCCATATTCCGTATATCTATCTATCTATATACACGATTATATCTACCCATCTGGTTTAGATTAAGATGTTTTTTATTTTTAATAAATGAACTAACTAAATAAGTGATTAATCTTCTTATTTCTTAACCTATATGCATTTCAAAACTTCTGTTACATCTTATCAAACTATGTAACAGTTGACTTATCGGTCCGAACCAATATACAATTAAGTATGTATTTGTTTCTATTTTGATAAGCCGCTATGGTGAAATAGGTAGACACGCTGCTCTTAGGAAGCAGTGCCAAAGCATCTCGGTTCGAATCCGAGTAGCGGCACGTGAAATAGTGAAATAAAAAAAAAAAAGACAAATTGTAAACTACCTTGATTACTTAGAAAATAAAGTCACCGACTTTATTGGTGATAATCCACTCTAAAGTGATTAATTCGTAATAAATTAAAAGAATAAATTACTGGTCTCCCTCAATTACGACATATACAGGCATAGAGTACATATTTGTTAATATTTCGTTTGTGATGTTTTTTTTCGTAACTTTGTTGAACCTCATCAATTTATTTTACAAAGTTGATAAAATTGATCATTTCAGCAAAAATAGCATGACAATTGCTTTTTTCTGTACTACAGGATTTCTGATTACTCGCTACCTCCAAACCAGGCACTTACCGCTAGGTAATCTGTACGAGTCGCTAATGTTTCTATCGTGGGGCTTCTCCTTATTATATTCAATTTTAGAAGTTAGAGACCAAATTGGTTTATCGCATGCAGTACTCGCACCTGGTGCTATGTTGATTCACGCCTTCGCAACTTCAAGTCTTCCCCAGCAAATGCGTTCCCCCACGTTGTTAGTACCCGCTTCGCAGTCTCAGTGGTTAATGACGCATGTAAGTGCGATGTTGATTAGTTATATAACCTCATTGTGTGGGTCTTCGCTAGCAATAACTTTATTAAGTTTATTCTACGGCAAGGTAGGTAGTGTAACTTTGGAACACAAGTTTGAAAACAATCTTTCTTTTTTTTGATGAACCCTCGTAAGAATCTGTGGAAACAAACCGGTGCAGAAAACTATTCCTACTTCCTCATCTCCAACTCACGGAAGTGCCAATTGATTAATTGCTTGGATAAGTGGGCTTGCCAAACAATAAGTTTGGGGTTTTCTCTGTTGACTATTGGTATACTTTCTGGCGCAGTGTGGGCTAATGAAGCTCGGGATCTTACTGGAGTGGGACCCAAAAGAGACTTGGGCGTTGGTAACTCGGTTAGTATATGCTACTTACCTTCATACAAAGGTGGATAAGAGAAAGATGGGGGAGGGACCGGCCACGACAGCATCTATGGGATTTTTCTTAGTTTGGATTTGTTTCTTGGGAGTCAATTTATTAGGAGTGGATTGCATAATTACGGATGGTTAGCGTAAAGACCAGAAGGTTAATTTTGGCAAATTGAAGGAAAATAAAAAGGAAGGGGGAGATTAAAAAAAAAGTGGTTTGAAAAAAAAAAAAATTAATTGACAAAATTTTAACTACATTGAGAAATTGGGGAGCAGCAGGTAGCAAAATAACTCCAAAAACCTAAAAGGAGAAACAGGAACAGACTTGCTAGTAAATAGATGTATTTTCCAAATGTCTGTTTCTGCCTCTCCATTTCCTGCAGATAAAAACAATACAAAATTGCAGCTATTTCGTGTACAGTATGAATCTATTATATTAGCCTTCCAAGAAACTCTTTTCTTTATCCCATGCTTCTATGCCATAGAGGTGGTGTACAAATAAGCTTATTTGTTTGTACTAAATTCTCTAGGTACTCATTTTTTAGCTCAGAACGTTGAGTCATGTAAGTGGGAGGGAAGGGATTTCAGTACTCCCAATAGATAAAATCAAATTTGGGTATAAACCGATACCTAGTATTGGTAGGAGAAAACAAATTAGAATAAATAATTCTCTTGGACCAGATCAATTGAGTAAGGATTTGATTTGTCAAAAAACCTGTAACCATAAAATAGTTGGCGTAACATTGATAGTAAGTAGATGGGAGTTAATACCGTACCAATTCCCTCTAGCACCGTAATTCCCGCCTTAAAGGCAAAAGAATATTGATTAGAAGTAACAACTCCCAAAAAAACTAGCAATTCCGACACGAAACCACTCATTCCCGGTAATGCAAGAGAAGCCAACGAAAGGGTGCTAAACATGGTAAATAATTTAGGCATTGAAATAGCAGCCCCTCCCATTGATCTAGTAGATAAGTTCGAGTTCTGTCGTAACAGGTACCTGCGAGGAAAAATAAGGCAGCTCCAATCAAACCGTGGGAAATCATTTGTAATATAGCTCCATTAATACCTGTCTCTGTAAAAGAACCGATTCCGATGGTTACAAAACCCATATGAGAAATGGAAGAATAAGCTATTCTTCTTTTAAAATTGCGCTGACTCATTGAAATTAAGGAGGCGTATATAATTTGAATCGCTCCAAATAACATCATCCACGATCCAAGTAAAAAATGTGCATGAGTTAATAATTCCAAATTAATTCGAATAAGTCCGTATCCACCCATTTTTAACAGCACTCCGGCTAATAACATACATGTGCTGTAGTGTGCCTCCCCATGAGTATCTGGTAACCAGTATGGAAGGGAAAGATAGGCAATTTCACGGCATAAGCCACCAAGAAACCTACGTAGATTAGTACTTCTAACGAAAGGGGATATGATTTATGTATCAAATCCTGAATATTAAAAGAAGGAACCTCGCTACCATAAAAACTCATAGTCAAAGCCGCCACCAATAAAAATATTGAGCCACCAGCTGTGTATAGGACAAATTTCGTGGCTGAGTATAAACGTCTTTTTCCGCCCCATAAACATAGTAGTAAATAGACTGAATGAGTTCTATTTCCCACATAAAGAAAAAAAGCAAAATGTCTCGGAAACAAATAATCCAATTTGGCCGCCATACATAATCAGCATTAAAAAGTAAAATAGCCGTGTATTACGAGTGATAGGCCAAGCCGATAAGGTTGCCAGAGTAGTTGCAAAACCCGTCAATATGACAAGACCGAGGGAAAGCCCGTCGATTCCTAATGACCAGTGAAGATGGATATTGTTTATCCAGTTAAAGGTTTCCAACAACTGGATTGACTGATAATCGATTCGAAAATGACAATAAAATATGTAAGTAATTGGTAAAAATTCCAATATGCAAATACCCAGAGTATACCATCGAGTGACTCTGTTTCCATTACGAGGCAGGATTGGAATCATCAGACCAGCAAAAATTGGGAGGAAACGATTACCGTTAACCGAGGTACATTACTAATCATGAATTAAAAAAGAAATAATTTTTAATAGAGACTGTGTAAGCCAAATGAGATGACTCATACCCAACTTTGGAAGTCGGAAGTTTTGGGTATGAGTTGAAATGAATGATTTAGGGATTAACTTTTCAGTCCTACCTATTAATAAGCTAGACCCATACTACGGGTAGTTTCAGCCCCCAAGTAGACACGTACACTCAGAAAATCTGTTGGACAGGCAGATTCACATCTCTTACATCCCACACAATCTTCTGTTCTGGGAGCAGAAGCTATTTGATTTGCCTTGCATCCATCCCACGGTATCATTTCTAGCACATCTGTAGGGCATGCTCTTACACACTGGGTACAACCAATACATGTATCATAGATTTTCACTGAATGTGCCATTGAGTCTGTTTACTCCTCTTAAATCAATATGGTGAATTCCTAGTAGTTACTTGAAAAAAAGAAAATCTATTTTCCCCCCCCATAGCCGAATACTCCCGATAAGCTCTTTTCATCACTTTCAAAATCTATCCAATTAAGTTTTATTTTTGTAAAAATTTCTCTTTTTTTTTTCTACTCGGGGATAAGCTATATATTGAAGTTATGGTAAACTAAAAAAGGTGTTAGTTAGCAGATATAATTGGAAGAAAGTATCAAACTAATTTGTTGAGGTGAAAAATATTGCCGCCGAGGAAAATTCAACAACTAGGTGTTTAAAACTGTATAACCTATCAATCAATCACCATTTTAACAAATTCGATTGATCGATACGAGTAGATCTCCTGTTTCGATGTATAGAAAGGGCAATAGCTAACCCGGTAGCAGCTTCAGCAGCTGCAACGGCTATTACAAATAATGTAAATATTTCCCCAGTCTCTCGGTTGTCAAAAAGATTTGAAAGTGTAATGAAATTTAAAGTAATCGCGTTAAAGATTAGCTCTAGACTCATCAGTGCCCTAACCATATTTCTACTCGTAATTAGACCGAAAAAACCTACACATAAAAGATAAGCACTCAGAATTAGTCCTTGTTCAAACGTGATCTATTAAATTTCTCCTCGAACATTTTGATGAGTCAATCTATCTTTTTTTTTTTTCCCGGGGCTTCGATATAAATTTCTATTTAAATAATTCTCCGTCGGTTAGAAAAATGTAGAATTTTTGTAGGGTGCTGAAGCAGCTGATTTCTTATTGACAATAAATGCATCTTCATTGCGTGCTAGATTAATTGCTCCCACTAAAGCAGCTAGGAGAAGTATCGAGAGAAGTTCGAATGGTATTACGAATTCTCCCAATAATTTATATCCAAGTTGTTGGACATTACTTCCGAGTGTGCCTGATGTAGAAATTCCCGATTGAGGAATGAGACTTAAGTCAAACCATTTAGTATTGTGAATCACAAAAGATAATGTTGAAAAAAGGATTGTGCAAGTCCCTGCAGTAATGATATAGCCTATGCCACGGGCAGTAGTCTCAGAACCTGCCGGTTCATCAGTAATCGTGACGGCAAATACGGTTAAAACATTTATGGCTCCTACATAAACTGGCAACTGCGCAGCAGCTACGAAATCTGCATTCGAAACAAAGTATAATAAAGATATACAAGTGAAAACCGACCCCGGAGAAAAAGCGGAATTAACTGTATTGACAAGTGATACTGCGCCTAAACTTCCCAGCAGGATACCCAATTCTACCGGTGCTAAAACAAAATCGTGAATTAATTCTGAGATATTCGTTAGACACAATTACTTAAGTGTTTCAGCTGAATTTTTTCATAGTGAATACTTAATTTTTCCTTTTTTTTTTTATTTTTAATCTTTATTCGACAGTTTTTGAGCAGACAGATTATCCAAAAAATTATTTGAGCAGGTAATTTGTGTGGCAAATTATGACTTGGGTGCCAAGTTTTCTTGTTCTCAAGATTTATCTCCTAAAAGAATTTCTTGAATTCAAAACTAATTGAATTGAAACATCTTCAGAGGCGGGAGGAGGTAAACGCCCCAAAGCCGTTTGATCAAAATTGAGTTCATGACGATTGTAACTGGAAAGTTCATACTCTTCGGTCATCGACAGACAATTTGTTGGGCAGTACTCAACGCAGTTCCCACAGAATATGCAAACTCCAAATCAATGCTATAGTTTTTCAATTTTTTCTTTTCACATCTTTCAGGAATATCCAATCGACAACTGGGAGATTGATCGGGCATACGCGAACGCGTACTTCGCAGGCAATACATTTATCAAATTCGAAATGGATACGTCCACGAAATCGTTCGATGGTAATTTTTTTTCATATGGATACTGAACAGTTATGGGTAAACGATTCGAATGATCCAAGGTAACTGCAAATCCTTGACCAATGTAGTTTGCGGCTTCGAGAACTTGTTGACCATAATTTTGAAACTAAATTATTGCCAAAAACATAAAATTGATAAATCCAATTTCAAATTTACTTTTCGATACACATTTTCATGTGACAGGGGAGGACAGGTAATGCTTTTGTTTCCATACATTAAATTCAATAGTTTTTAACTTGGGAACTTGAACTGAAAATGAGGCGGATGCGTCAACTTATGAGTAATATTCGAAACGAAGCTGTCAGCAACGAATTTCCCGAAGCAATGGGCAGTAGAAATTTCCATCCGAGATCTAGTAATTGATCCATCCTGACTCTAGGTAGAGTCCATCTTGTCAAGATGGAGAAAAATAGGTAAAAATAGGATTTGGATAATGTAGTGGCAACCTCTACAATCGGTTTCAACGTGTCGAGAGACTTGTCAATGACACTTGAAGTTGAAACAATTTGTCCAAAATTTTCGACAAAAGGAATTGAGAAATCCCATCCACCCAAATAGAGAACTACTACAAATGGTGAGGAAGCTGACAAATTTAGGTGAGAACCAACATAAAATAAGCCAAATTTTATTCCTGAATATTCAGTTTGGTAACCAGCCACTAACTCCTCCTCCGCCTCTGGCAAGTCAAATGGCAATCTCTCACATTCTGCCAATGAAGAGATGAAAAAGGCTATAAATCCTATTGGCTGACGCCACAGATTCCACCCCCAAAAACCATATTTGGATTGTGTCTCAACTATATCAACTGTACTCAAGCTACCGGATAAAGATAGTCGACGGATTCTCCCGCCTCTATTTCAAAACCGTACATGAACTTAGATCTTCATACGGCTCCCCATCGAGATCATGAAGGGAGTAAATTCTCTAAATTGCAGATAAGAATCTACGCCCCCAATCAATGAGATTCTGTTTGCTATAAATTTGCTTCCGAATCTGTCTCAACCTCATCCAGTTTCTCAATTCTAGAAATTGTAATTTTTAAGCCCTGCATCTAAAAAAGAAAAGGTTGTACCCAACTTTGTTTGCATCACTTTTTCTCCTAAATTGCAGAATTTCAATGAGGGTTATTTCGTCCCAAACATTATCATTCAAGTGAATGGCGTTATACTCGAGAATGAAATGATGTAGATACACTACTCAGTTATCCCTACCGAAGCTGAGTCTATTTCATATGGTAAAGCGGGGAGGGGAACAAATGTGGGAAAGGTAGAGATAGGTACATCTATAAATAGATCTAAATATCCAACTTCATTCCCTTCTTTTTCCAAATAATTTGTTCTACGTATACTATTTAATTTACCCCCGCCTCGAAAATCTCTTGCGTATATTCGTGTTTCTTGCTCATCACTTTTTGTAACTCCAAGGGGGAACAGAAATTGACTGCCTCTTCCCATCCGCTTCGAGACTGGAGAGTGAATCACAGCCTTGGGATCATGCCTCTTGCATCGCTTGGATAAGTTTTCAGTTCGTCCACGAACTATTGGGTTTGACTCCGCAACTGCAAAAACGCTGTTTGAGTTCACCCAGATAACTATTTGGTTATCATCTAACGAAATTTTTACTGTTATTACAAGGTAAAAACGTTTCTATCTTTTTCATTCGTGCTTGGCGAATCGCACGTAGGGATATCGACAGTACACATAGAGCTAGGGGTATTTCGTAACTGATAGATTGAGCCGCCGCTCTGAGACCGCCTAAAAAAGAATATTTATTATTTGAACCGTACCCTGCCACAAGAAGACCCAGGGGTACAATACTTGAGATAGCAATCCAGAAAAAGACACCTATTCCCGAATCGGATAATATGATATGTTGGCCAAAAGGTATTACCAAATAAGTAATAAATACTGGTGTGACTACGACAGCCGGTCCGGCGGCAAATAACCAGGCATTACCCTTAGCTGGAATGATATCTTCTTTTAAAAGAAGTTTAATTCCATCAGCTAGGGATTGAATAATTCCTAGTGGACCTGCATATTCTGGTCCAATTCGTTGCTGAACCCCCGCGGATACTTTTCATTCGAGCCATGCAATTACTGAAACTCCCGTCGTGACTCCCAAAACTAGAAGAAGAGTAGAAGCAAAAATCCAAATTGATTTGGAAAGATTCATTGTAATTTCTAACTCGTCAAAAAGATGAATTAGTTTATTTCTGCAAAATTCGGTACTATTTATCATTCTAACGATCAACCTCTCCCATGATGATGTCTATACTACCTAATATTGTCACAATATCCGCGAGTTTCATTCCCCTAATCAATTGAGGGACAATCTGCAAATTTGTAAAACCAGGTGGACGAATTTTCAATCTCCAAGGAAAGACACTATCATCTCCAATTAAAAAAATTCCCAATTCTCCCTTAGGAGCTTCTACTCTTACATAATGTTCCTGTTTAGGCAATTTAAGAGTAGGAGAAGATTTCTTTCCGACAAACTGGTAGTTGAAACCGTTCCAATCTATTTTGTCTTTCTTTTGCACAAGACGCCGACCCTCTAGATTTTCATATGGACCTCCCGGGAGAAGTTTTAAAGCTTGTCGAAGAATATTTATTGATTCTTTCATTTCGTCGATTCGTACTAAATATCGAGCCAAAGAATCTCCTTCCCCCTGCCACTGAATCTGCCAATCCAGCTTATCATAACACTCATAATGATCAATTTTGCGGAGATCCCATTGAACCCCTGAAGCTCGTAACGAAGGTCCAGATAATCCCCAATTGATGGCTTCCTGTCTGTTTATGAAACCTACTCCCTGCACTCGTTTTAAGAAAATAGGATTTTTCGTAACTAATCGCTCATACTCATAGATTTTTGGCAGGCAATATTGGCAAAAATCCAAGCATTTATCGATCCATCCGTATGGCAAATCCGCGGCAACTCCCCCAATTCGAAAGTAGTTATGCATCATTCTCATACCCGTAGCCGCCTCGAACAAGTCATAAATCATCTCCCTTTCCCGAAATATATAAAAGAAGGGGGTTTGTGCACCGATATCCGCTAGGAATGGCCCGAGCCATAACAGGTGAGATGCTATTCTACTTAATTCAGGCATGATTACGCGTATGTAACTAGCTCTTTCGGGTATCTGAATATTTGCCAATTTTTCCGGTGCATTGACCGTAACTGCTTCAGTAAACATAGTAGCTAAATAATCCCATCTCGTCACATAGGGAAGATATTGCGAAGTTGTTCGATTTTCGGCAATTTTTTCCATTCCTCGATGCAGATATCCCAATATTAGTTCACAATCAACAACATTTTCACCCTGCGAAGCAACAACAAGCCGGAGAACACCGTGCATTGAGGGATGATGAGGACCCATGCTTACTACAACTGGATCAATATCTTCAAGACGAATACTCGTAAATTGCTTCCTCTCCACTAAATATCATAAACCTCTGTTGACCCGAGAATGAGACAACTGCTCCAATTACAATAGGCGATAAATCAAACCCCTGGAGGAGGCAAAAAGATAGTTTTTTCACGCTAACGTCCTTTCACTTTTAATCCACGAATACCTAATTTTGTTAAAACTCTTTCATATAAACCCGTATTTTTCTTGAACAAATAAGCTAGGAGACGCTTGCGTCTACCAAGTAATTTCCATAACCCTATTTGAGATGAATAGTCCCTAGGGTGTAATTCCAAATGGGAAGTAAGCTTCGAAACTTGGTAGGTTGAGTAGTAAATCTGAGAAGCAGTGAATCCCGTATTTACATTTTCACCCGGAAGCTGCGTGTGAATAGATTCTTGTTTTTTCATGGTAATATTAGTAGTAAGCACAACTTCGTCCCCGCCTTGCATCGATTATAAGGGGTTTGACTGCTAGTTGCAGCACTAATTCTCTTAAGATGAAAATCCAGTTGTTTAGGGGGGGTGGTATAAACATTCCCACACACACCCCATAATCACGACTTGAGTTACCGCATCTGATCTGACCGGCAAATGCTTTAACCTATCCATGAAATTCAAATTCGTGGATAATTGACTTCCAACTATTTCAATTTCAAGAATTCAACTTAGCAACTGAGTGTATGTCACACCCGGTTTTTTAATTTAGAGGAATAGGATACATTCGGATTCTAAGCGTTACAAATCGACTTCCAGTCATAACGCCAACGCAGGATCTGCCTGTACAGGCCGCTTCTTCTAATCGGTGACTGGGCCATAAAAAACGTTTAATCTTTTGAATCCTGATCGGTCTTGGGAGATGGTAAAGGGTTTGTTTTTTCTCAGCATTGTCTATTTTTTTAATTCTTGATATATATTGGGAATATTCTATTTTTGGGCTCAATAGACAATAGAGAAATCGAAATTCCCGCCTACGTCGCGGAGATAAAAGGTCATCGATGTTATAGAGGCAAGACTGTTTACAATTTCGTTCAGTTAATATATGTGACAAATTGGAAATATAACTACCGTTATATACATTTCTGTATAAACGTCTCTCCTAAATATACCTCTTAATCTCCCTTTGAATTTTAGCAAAGGGTTGATTATTTTATACAACAAATCTTGATCGTCAAATACTAGCCGCAAACGATGGGCTGAAACAACAGATAAGTTATGAAACATATCACGTTTAGTTTTTGCATTAAATTGCAAATTTAGCAAATCTGAATTTACTTCAATATTTGTACAAAGTGTAATCAAATCTTGGTCATCTCCTAGCATTCTCGTGAGAGAAATTAAGTTTCTAAATTTTTCCAATTCTGTTTCAAATTTAAATTTCCATCGAAAAATGTAGTCCGCATCTTCTCTTTCATCTAACGTGAGATCATTCAACTGATTCAATACCTTTTGGAATCTGCCGGATATGTCTAATACATATCTGTATCGGTAGTGATTTCTCAATAGAGGATTTTTTAACTGCTTTGCCTTTTTCTTTTTTTTTAAAAATATTTTTGTTTTTGCAATATCTGGATCTAACCACGATAGCAAATCAATTTGCAAATTCAAATTATTTTTGCTCTCCACATTAGAACTCAGAAAGTGAACAAATTTGCTAATTCTGTTTCTTCCTCCTCTACTACTTTTTTGAATGCAACTCTTGCAATGAAACCTTTGCTCCATAATATCTCGTTGCACAGATAAATTTTCCACATCGCCATTTTGTACGGAATCAGTTAGGTTTTGTAGCAGGTTTCTATGTTTACGCAGTTTACTAAAATTACTAATTTTATTCCTGAGGAAAGATTTTTTTGTGTATATGGAATAATAACTGTGTAGCTTGTTTTGAGATACCTGATCTTTCAATTCAGTTATCGTATTTGTCTCAATACTACTAAGTTCACTCAAGCAAACTTTCCACTTCCGAGGTGCTATATTGCGCCAGGCTGTTAATGGTAAGTTATATCTGGAGAGAGAATATAACCATTCATTCCAATTAATTTCATCCAATTTGCAAGATTTATTCAAAAATCCCCAATTCTCTATAGACCTCGCAACCTTTTCATCAAAAAACTCTTCATCAGTTTTGCCAGTCTCCGTATCAAAACACATTGTTAAATCATTTACATGATTATTTCTTATTTCAGGACTCAGAAATTTTGTCGCGATTAAATTGTAATGGACGGGAGTTTGTTTCTCGTACATTTTGGGTTGATATAGGTTTGATACACCGTCGGTTTCAACATAGATGCCACTCTGTCTATTTTTTACTCCGCAATTACTGCTACTTCTTTTATCATTAACTAACAGATCCAGGTTTAAGCTGCCCCTCATACCGATGTTCCACATATCAATATAAATACAGGTTTGAGATGGCAAGTCAAATTGCAACGATTTACTTCTTGTTGATAAATTGCTTCCCTCATTAATGTTATCCAATATCCCTGCCAATTTTGTATACAACGCGAGGAATTCAGTGAAGTAATGAACAAAAATCCTGTTAATTGTGAAAGGCAAGTTTATTAGTACTGAAACAAATGTTTCAATTAATTCTCTGACAAGTAAATATAAACTTAATCCTGCTTCCTCGGAATCGACCAATTGCTTCCGTTCAAATTTGGTGGAATTCACAAGATTTATGTCACCTGATGTAGTATCGCCTGTTTCCAAATCCTTCGAAGTTATTTTGGAATATGGGTCATCTATTTTTTCGTCCAAAAGGTTTTTGGAGTCAACTGCAACGATACTCATTAAAAATTCTCTTTCTACCTGGTCCCGAGTAACAAGTTGTTTACGAGTAACATTAGCCGGACTCATTTCCCCACCAATAGCAATAAATCTCTCACTGTTTGAAATTACATTACAGTTAGGTTTTGTCTTTTCATTTACGTAATTGGTAGATGAGGTTTTCATCCAACTTTTCTCATCCAGACTATAGTCACTTAGTAATTTTCCACCTTGTCTTAGATTGGAAATAAGATTCAATTTCTTCGATGGAGTTGAATTCAATTTTGATACTTTCTCGAACCTAGAGTGAATAAATTGATAGGCTTGTTTAATTTGACGAGGCAAGCTTCTTTTACAAATCCGAATTAACTTTCTCCGAACAGGTTTCCAAAAAGAAGTTTTCTTTTGAATAGTTCCAAAAGGTATATCCGTCTGATACCCTAAAACAGTTAAATAAGTAAATTTGTGCTTCTTTTGCTTCAATTTCCTTTTGCTTTTCAATTCCCGGCTTTTAGATCCAATTTCTTTGTGTTTTCTTTGAAGAGTATGTTGTTTTTCATTCCCATCTGTGTGCCAAGGCTTCAGTTGAAACGGATACACAATTTTTATCTGAATACCTTCTCTTAACCATCGTGGAGGTAACTCATCTTGTGAAAAGTCTTCGCCATCAAACGTACAATTGATATGAATTTCTTTCTTCCATCCCGTCCAGTCCTTATTCCATTCGGAATTTTGACGGAGTAAAATACGTCCGATATTTTTCAAGACTATAAGTACTGGTAGTTTAATAAACTTTCGAAATCTGGATTGAAAAACTAGCATATATCCCCTTCCATTATGGATAGGACCTATGTCTGATCTAGCTGCTATAGCTGAACGAGTAAGCTTCGATTCACCGATTAAACTCCTTTTCGCTGATAAAGAGATATCTAGTAGTTGTTTCTGAAATTCGTAATCCGTGTCTTTTTCCAACTCACTAAATTTTTCTTCACGGCTTGAAGTTGTCAGTCGCTCAATAAGTGATTGAAACAAGATTGTCCTTTCTGCTGATCTGAGGAAAAAAGACGAACGTATTTTTTCTTGAAGTGCTTTCCAGAGCAAGGTCTTTCGCCTCCTAGAACGCATAGAGCCCTTCAGAAATTTTCTACGGAAATCAGATACTTTTGCATATCGCTTCATTAATCTTTCTGATCTGGGCTTTCCTTTTGCGAAAGTGATACCCACATTACGCAATTTTCTGTAGCGAAAATCGCCGTCTCCTCCCGGTATATCAAAATTATTTTCAAAATACAGGATAGTATATCGAGCCAGATCCATACTCAAATTCCCAATTTTATTTAGTCTGCGTATTCTCCGTTCTACATTTGACAAACTCTTAGAACTTTTTCTCAAAAAGGCTTTGAGTGGAGATATCCAACCAAATCGGTGACAGCATCCCACCTCTAAGTAGGTCAAAAATAAGATATGGTCTTCATAATCTAAATCCATTATTTCTTTCCAAGTAACATCGAGTGTGGGCGAAGATTTTATCTTTTTCAAGATATTTTGTAGATCGTAGTCGTATAAAGCTCGATTTTCAAATATAAAATAGAACATGCGTTTACTTCTCGACGGCAAAGGTTCCCACGGTAGCGGATTTCCATATCCATGTTTCCATCTCCGATCTTTTGTGAAAATCTTATCCTTGATAGCATTTATCCTGACAGTTTTTTTTGCCTTTCTATTTTTTCTTTCCGTCGCCAATTTATCCCATTCCCATAGACTCAAACCCAAGTCATCTTCTAACAAAAATGTCTGTGAAACTGGAATTCTTATGCGGAAGTTATTGACAAAGGGGTCATAGGTGCGGGGTATTCTCCTCCTTTTACCGCCCATCAATCTTGTTTTTCTACTCATCGTCTTTGAGAATGAAGAACCAGTGTCTAACAACTTGATTTGATCCGTTAATTCTTTCTCAAAGAATTTTGTTTTCGCTAATTTTTTTGAAACCCAATTTTGATATGATAAACGGATTCCAAAAGATCTACGGGACTTTGCCATCGATTGATACATTTCTTTCCCAAAAATTGACAAACTGGGCAATGCTAGAAAAGATAATCTCTCTTTACCATCAGTTAAACATTTTTCAAAAAAGTATGTGGATGTTCTCCCCTTATAAAAAGTATTATTCATGTGGAATCGACGATTTTTGACAAATCGATTACTCCGATTTGCCCTAGAGGGATCAAAAAAAGAAGTGGGCCACGGTTTAAAAAACCACCACAATAGATCCGAATATTCAGCAATTTCCCAAAGATTCATTTCTCTATCATGAGATTCATTCATGAACTTTTTGGTCCAAAAAGAGACCGGAGCTCTACCCAAATATGCCACAGCATATGAGATGGAAACAATACTAAAAGTTGCATATATAAAACGTTTCGCCACTAGATATAATATCGGGGAATCCCCTTTCACCCGACTTAAAAGTAGTCTAGAAAAAAAATTGAATGCTGCCTGACCAGTTAACCAACCCATAAAAGTAGATACCATAAAAACTGTATTGGTGCTATACCTGAAGAAGTATAGATAAATCAGTCTTGTTAACACACTATTTGGTAACATTATTGGGTTCAATATTTGAAAAAAGAAACTTATCAAAAATAATCTAGCTACTCGTGAGTCACGTAATGATGTCACGGGACGCAAAATCTGATAATTTGGAAAATCCTTGATTACCAGACAAAAGAGAAGTGTATACGGTATTGCCACAATAGTTAGTAAATGTGGCCTTAGCAGTAATAGATAAATTGGCGAGCAGTAGATTGATGATGCAGTTATTAGTTGTGCCAATACCGACCCACTGATAGAAATTAGCCCACTTAGATTCCCACCCAAAAGAAAAGATCTCACACATAGGATTTGCGAAGGTCCCACGGGTAATGTTGTAAGTAACCCATAGTAGAAACCAAGTAGCATATAGGGATCCATCAGTTTTGGCCAGGGCAGTGACAACAATATCTTTGTATTCGTTGCAGCTTTTTTGATGTGTAGAAAATTTTACTAATTGTTTGTAGTCTCACGTACTTATTGCTTGTTTATTAAAATCTTTCTTAAAACTCTACCTTCCAACATTTCCTTTAAATCTACTTCTATTTCTACCAGTACCAATAGTATTAACGTTATTATACGCGGAAATGCAAGATTATTCAAGTGATTCCGGGAAATTTTGAAAAAAAAAAAGTATGATTTCCCTCCTTAATCGTTTTCAAAATTGTGGAATTGACAAAATTATTGATTAAGGAATTGAGTAAACGGAGTTAAATATCTCTTCATAGTGATTCGCTACCAATTGTTATGTAATTTTTAAAAAGAAGATTAAATAAAAATTTAATCAATCTCCTGTCGTTTGTTTTGATAAGCTGCGAAAACCTGGGGTTATAACACCCCTACGTCGCAGCGGACGAGTAACTAGTTCGAGGATGTCTCGAACGCTACTGAATCCGTGAATTTGTGCAAATGTGAATTCAACTGACCATTTGGTATCTATATTTCTAGCCTCCAAAGGATTAGCATGAGCCATTCCCGTAATAGCCAAATGTGGTTTAAGCTCATGCATACGTTGTATCTGTCCATAATTGTCGGGTTTTTCAACAATCCGGGGTAGGGGTGTTTTCATCTTCCGGCAAGTATGTTGTAAAAACAAAAGCTCAGCAGCTTGGTATCGTCTATCCATATAGGGAATTCCTACTTCGTAAACAATCATTCCGCATCGAATTAAAAATCTTGCCAAAGAAATTTCCAATAAATTATCTCCCGTAAAGAATACGGATTTACCATTTATTACCTGGATATAATCTTTGACATTTTCCCATATTTCACTTTCCCTATTTTCTAGACCGTATGACTTAATATCAAAAACTGAACAAATTTTTTCGATCCAGGCGCGTGTGCCATCCGGACCAATTGGGAAAGGTGCTCCAACTAACTTACATTTCCGGCGACGCATTAATGTTGTTGCTGTACGACTCAGAAAAGGATTCACTCCGCAAACATAGATACCCTCTCCTAAGCCGGGAGTTCCTCGTATTTCTGCGAAGGTAACCAACCTGAAACAGAAATTGATTGGCGTTTCAATTCTAAATTCAGTTGCGAAGCTATACTGGAGGATAAAGAACCAAAAAGCACTAAATTGAATCTTGTCAATTTACTCGCTTCAAAGGGAGATTTGTTAGTAGTATGATTATCAATACGCGCCATTTCATCAGTCCGGTTCTTCAAGTTCGTTGTGCAATGTTTGTATTCCGGACAGCGATGCGCCATGGCAGCCAACGCGGTATCTTCCCCCTGAGTGAAGGCGTAATCCAATCCATTTGCTCGTGCAACTATTATAGGTATTCCAATTTGTTTTTCCAATTTTGGCGCTATACCTTCCAAATCCATTTTTATTATCTCTGTAGTACAAGTGCCAATCCAAATGATAACACTGGGATTCCTATCGTCTCTTATTTGTAAGCAAATCTTTTCCAACTCTTTCTGATCATTTAACTGAGCTGAGATATCGCCCTCTTCCAATTCTGCCATTGCATATCGAGGTTCGGCAAAAATCATCACTCCAAGAGCATTTTGCAAAAAATAACCACGAGTTTTTGTACCCACTACCAGGAAAAAACTATCTTCAATTTTTTGGTACAACCAAGCTACACAACTAATTGGGCAGAACGTATGGTAATTGCCGGTTTCACATTCGAAAGCAAGAGTCTCCGGAGTTTTCATGAAAGTGTTTCCTTAGATTAGAAAAGTGTGGATGTAAATCCATCTATGTATAGACACAAAGATTTACTCTCTTCATCATCGAATAATTGTAAAGTCAAGCGGAACATCTTGGTGGTCATATCCACCATCACTTTCATTTGTAAAGGTGGAATTTAAATAAAAATCAGAGAGCAAGCTAAACAATTCTCTATCTGGAATTTCCCTTGGCACGACTCCCTCTGGCTCGGATAAGATTTAATCTGCTATATTCAAATGAAAATCACGAACATAATTTAAATTCGGTTGATATTCAGCCATTTCAAACAAGGTTTTTCCTTTCACTCTCGATACGCGAATATCTTCTACTAAGGGCAATACCTCTAGTACAGGCATGGGGCAAGCTTCTACATATTTATCAATAAGATCTCTTCCGGATGTTCGGTTTCCAACTAGACCCGCTAGTCGCAAGGGATGGGTATGTGATTTTTCTCTAACTGAAGCGGCAATACGGTTTGCCGCAAATAGAGCGTCGAAGCCATTATCAGTTATAATAATGCAATAATCCGCATAATTTAAGGGAGCGGCAAATCCCCCGCAAGCAACATCTCCCAGAACATCGAATGAAATGATGTCATATTCGTAAAAAGCATTTAATTCTTTCAAAGGTTTTACCGTTTCTCCCACAACGTACCCGCCGCATCCTGCTCCTGCAGGGGGTCCTCCAGCTTCTACACGATCTACCCCGCCGTAACCTCTATAAATCACATCTTCGGGCCATACATCTTCATAGTGGTAATCTTTCACCTGTAAAGTATCTATAATTGTAGGTATTAAAAATCCTGTTAGTGTAAATGTACTATCATGTTTTGGGTCACATCCAATTTGTAAGACTTTTCTTCCTCTTCTGGCTAAAGCTATCGATATATTACAGCTAGTTGTTGATTTTCCAATTCCACCTTTTCCATAAACTGCTACTTTCGTTTCACGAAACTCCAATTCGCGTTCATTTCTCCCGACTATTTTTCATCTTCCCCATCTTTCTAATTCTATTTTGCTTCCTCTATTCCCCCTAATTCTAGTCCTCAAAATAACGTGGAGGAAGAATCCCGCAACTATTCTACTACGCCTCCCGGAAGGGGGAATAGAAACCACTCATTGGTGATTGATCAATACGAATCTTGGGAGGGGCTTGCCAGGTTGATCTTGACCTCGTCTCGGCCGGTTGACCCCCCCCCCCACCCCCCTCCCACGCCCATGATTTGGGGGCCCCTCCATTCGAATGGGATTGCTATCGCCACTACCCCCCCCTATAATGAATGGGGGCTAGGGAGTACGCAAAGTTTTTGCAATGGCAAAGAAAGCTTAACTCCTTCCAGATTTGGAATTGGCTTCTGGAAAAAAGGTATTCAAGCAAGTGTGTATGGGACTGAATCCCCTACCATTTTCCCCGGTAGCTCAGCGGTAGAGCGGTCGGCTGTTAACCGATTGGTCGTAGGTTCGAATCCTATCCGGGGAGATCCGTATCTACGTCAAGAATTTCCACTAATACTAATTAGGATTAGGAGAGCTGTATTTCACATCACACATATGCCAAATCAAGTTGGCGTGACCCACCAACCACTGAATGGTTTGCTATCGCGCTATTTTAGGCCTCGACACCAACGAATGGAAACGAGAATATTGGCACGTTCCGTTCCCCCCCCCCCCCACTTGACTAATTTAATTGGCCCATTCCAGTCATTCGATACACCGGATTGATTTAAAGTGGAAATTCTTAGATTTCGACGCCTCAATGAGATCCTTGGAGCTACTTGGGGAGGGTGAGGGGGGGGGGGAAATCCAAAATCTTATCGAGGATAGTTATTGGGAAGACAAAGAATTGTCTTCGTTCGCATAATTCCTGCGGAATAACCTATATCACTCCTTCCAATCCTACCTCTCAGTGGAGAGACTCCTAATTCCTATAGTAACTGTTCTCCAACTTCTTTTCTTTTTGAAATGCTATAATTAGATTTTCCGTATCAGTAAAAGGAAAATAGAGATCTTCCTCCTACTGAGTGAGTTGGCTTCCAATTCTATGGCTAGAGATCTAAACGGAGTGGGGAGTATCTAGGTGAGGAAACAACAGTTGTTTCATGACATCGAACTTTCATGAAGGAATTGTTTCATTGTTCAATCCAGTGATGCTTTACCAAACCGAAACGGATTGGATAGATATTCATAAGTTTCAAGCAACATATTATAAATAAGAAAATCCCGAAATGGGGAACGGTTCCGTCTCAGCCATTTGTTTCTATGAACCAGAAGCCTAAACCGAAGAAATCGTTCCGGGAAATCCTCCGCTACCGCGTAGCAACCCAAACGAACGGGAGTAAATATCTGCGGATATTGCAGATGTATATCTACGGAAGAGGTTTCCCTGACGTATTCGGAATCTCGCTCCTCCTCTTCCAGAGGAAGATTATTCCGCCGATTGAGAGATGAGTCGGGTTTCAATTTTGGATTCTCTTCGCTATAGAGGAAAAAATCTTTAATTTTATTATTTGACATCTTCTGAAGGCGCTGCCTTCTCATACCGTAAATGGTGTGAAGCCTCCGTGCCAGTTCTTTCGTTGACAACAAGTTGCGGCGCAGGGAAGGAATGTTAGGGTCTGGCTGGAACAGAAGCATGGGGTCCCAGATGAAGCGCCCCCCGAAGAGTCGAGTCATTTCATTCAATCGATCACAATGTGTTTCATACTCATTAGATGAATCGCCAGAGATTCCCAATTCGAGAAATTGCTCACGTAACAACATATTATCCAATCGGTTTTCCAATCTTTTAATGGAATTATCTGTTCCATTAGTGACAGATTTCTCGAAGCTGAAAAGATACCCGCTTTTCTCGCGCCACTTACTTCTCTTTCCCCTAATCTTACTGAATTCAAAATCTTGTTGGGGTATGTAATTCTGATTGTAGTAAAGAAGAATTAAGTTATACAAATGGTTGGGTTCGGATAATACCCCCATCAATTCGTAAGTCCCGCTTCGCAGGAAACGGAGACGCCAAGCCTTGCGGGACCAAGTAATCTCACGCGATATCTCTGCCGCTGAGTTTCTTAATTCGGGTGACTGTTGCATCTCGAAATCGGTTAGACTACTAATTCTCCCTCTTTTCAGAGATTTGGAAGAGCGACTTAGAGAGGTTACACCTGAGCAATACTTGGGTTTTCCAATAGGAAGAGGGGGAGGAAAACTATTACTGCGCCGGCTCTCTCCCCTACAAATTTCCGGACGTGGGAAATTATTCGAGAGGTTTTCTAGGACGCCACAAGCTAGGTTTAAGTCATTCTCTACGAGTTTGTCGATAACAATGAAATTATCTTCTTTTCCCCTATCCATTTGGAACGAATCGCGAGCTACTAATTTGGCTATTAGCTCTGGGAGATGCAAAAACATAGTGAATTCATCAATTGTTGATTCGGTTGTTGAAGGTTCCACATACCAGTTAGACAAGTAATAAAATCGCATTTTTAACTCGTCACGACCAATAAATGGAAAAGTTGTGAGAGAAATATCTGTCAAACTATTCTTTACTTCTGCCATCTTGTAGGAAGAGATTTCCCATTCAGAATTAGATTCCATCTCATTGCCCATATCACTAACAGTCGAATGTTGCCTATGCAAAGCTAATCCAATTGTGTTGCTACATACAAACTTTCTCCCTTTGGAAGTACCTATCAATAACGCTTCATTAGCGAGAAGAAGTAAATCTCGTTTACTATAACCTGCAGTTCCAGACACAGTACTCTCAAGAAGAGTCGGATTAGCCCCTACCTCGACCTTTTATACGTAATAAATTGACATTCTTTCTGACGTTGACGCCCATTGGACCTCCGAAAATTTATTAATTAGTTTAATACCGATTCGGAGCTACTGAAGCTGGATCTATCCTCGCAGGTACGTGAGTCGTGGCAATAACGACATTCTCGCGGATGTCGGAGTTGCCGAGCTTGTGACCAATACTCTTCAATATTTGGCAAAGTAGAAATTTGGGATCAGCTTCTAGCTTATTATACGAACGACAAATATTCAATTCATGAATATCTTGAATCCATAATGTACAAGGAGACATTTCTTTCGCTATTTCAAAGACGATATTTAATCGGTGTACGCTCTCTTTCGAGATGAAATTTCCACGTACATTATTGAAAAAAGATCGGTTGTATATGAATTTTTTGAGTGGTAGTTTCACCACTGGAAAGTAGGAGTTGGATGCTACATCTCTAATAAGAGAGGATCTGCCAGTTTCTACAGGTCCTACTAGCAAAATTCCTTTGGATGGTAATAATCCCGATTGGAGTGAAATAGGTATGTCACGACATGGCATATTTAGTAGACTGTCTCTTCGCCTTGTTGTTGCCGAAAATAGAATATCTCTCCCAAGGGCGGAAAAAGCCACTTCTCCGCAGGATCCAACTTACGAATCTTGTGACCCAATAGATCATTTTGCCAGAATTGAAGTAAGTATGCCAAAACGTTGGATCTATCTTGCGGGTAAGGTTCATGAAAAATCTTGTTGCTCGATAAATCATAATTGAATTTTGATTTCGATGCATACCTGTAGAGAATCTTAGTCGTTACCAAATGTTGAGTCAGTAGTTCTTTATTACTATCTAAAATATCAGAGCTTTCTCTACGAAATATCCACGAATCAATTTCATTTTTCACGAAAAGGAAAAAAAGTATATTACTTACACAATTCAAGAATCTATTGAGAGAATGAATTAGTAGATCTCTTGTTAACATTTAGCTTGTCGGGGGGAATACATTACCTTTCTCAAATAGGATCCACGCATTGGGTCTGTTAAATAGTCAATAGTAGCAAAACGTTTCCACAAATGAAAGGAATTGGAACCCGAAACGGCAGACAAAGGATGTTTCAATGACAGGAGAACAAGTAATATTGAGAGGATGCAGCAATAGGAGATAGGCCTATTGGAAAATTGAGATACCGACCATTCCCCCGGATGTAAAATCTCCGCTTTATCAGGGATTTTTTCGAGAATGAGAAGATCTGTCTCGGATGATATAGTATTAATAGAATTGTTTCCGAATATCAATCCTAGCCTTTGCAGGCTTCGGAGTAAATAGCCCTTCGCGCTACCTACTAAACCCCTAGCAATTCCTTCAGAAATTCTACGAAGATCATGATTTGAGTCGTAACTTATCTTAAGTACTATTTCCGGATATGCTTTTGTAATTAGATCGCAGAAGTATCTCCACCAGGTGGGGGTAAAAAAACAGGGGTATATAATCTCCCAATAAGCTCAAATTTTCGCCGATACTGTCTCTCCTAACAATCCAAGAGATCTTATTATATCTGTTCAAATCTTCTGATAATTCATTGAAATTGATGAAATGGGACGGGCAAGTAGCTTCTTCCCGGGCAGATGAATCTGCGAACCCCGCATCTTGGCGGGTAACATCCTCCCCAATTGATCCCGCTATAAATCTTGATGTTACGCCATTGAATAATGAGAATCTTAGCGACCAATAAGGTGTATCCAATTTTTTCGGTTCCCAAAAATACTCAATAGACAACCCGTTTCGATAGACTTGACTCGTGGGGGAACCATTTCTCGAGTCTAATCCATCTTTGAAAAACTTCTCCGAATTGACTCGATCTAATACCAGCAGATTCCGACGAGGTTGGGTTCGCTGATGATCCGACCACGAGTCGGAGTTTCTCGACGCCTCCTCCAAAGAAACTCCATCATTACTACACGAAAATAGGAACGAGTCTGTCGCTTCACGGGGGGATGAGCTCAAACTTGCCAGTAACCCATTCAGATCCGAAATAGAATTGGGAAGTCCATCCAAATGAGTTACTATGGTCGCGGATTCATGCAGGTTAGGCGAAATAAGTTGAATTGGTGTGAGTAAGTGATCAGCTACCTCCCCTGCCGTTTGTTTCGAAAAATTGGATGATAACGAATCTGACAATTGGAGGTGAATAAGTGAAAGGATATCAGATGAGGAGATGGCTTTCTCGTCGGAGCTCAAATAAAAGTTTTCTAACACGTCGAGATAACTATTGCTACAGTTCCCGACGAAGAAACCCTTTTGATTCTCTGGATAAAGTTGTTTCCAGCCCGGCTCCGTATAGGTGAGTTGTTTATTTCATCCATTTGATCGGAAATGTTTTTTGGAAGACTCTCACCAATATTCCTAATTGAATTCCCCCACGGCTTAAATCACACACAAACAGATTCCAATTTTGTCTCCCCATAATAGAAAGAGCCTCACCCGAGAATCCTGCTCGGATAGCTTCGATGCAAGACAACCCGAGAGAGGTGAAATTCGACGCAGGTTTTAGCGCAGTCGAGGAGCCTACCGATTTTTCACTTGTTAACAGTCTAGACTCGACTAAGAAACTTTTTCTTTCTTCAAGAATTGTTTTGAAAAGAAGTATCTCTTCGTCAATGTAACCATCGGATAAACTTGAGAAAAAATCAAGCTCAATACGATCCATTTGTTCAATTTTTCAAAATCTATGTCGTCCAATTTTTCGATGCAGTAATCAACGGTATCTATCAGAATTTTCTAACACTACCCAATGCAGACGCATATGGAGTCTTATCCATTTCAGCCTGTTCTTCCTCAGACACAGGACAATCTTGTTTGCTAAGTTTCACATATGGTGGCAATGGAACACTCATGCTTTCCCTTCTCCATATTGAAACTTTGCAAAACCTTGTCAATATACTCTGTTGAGATAACCAAATCAACTTCTTTGATCTGTCTCTCTCAATGCGCATACCAAGTATATGACTTGCCTCACCCATGTCTTTCATGTCAAACGATTTTGCCATCTTTGACTTCAAAGCTGAATTTCTTCCAAGTGCTTGCCAGCAATCAACATGTCATCCACATACAAAATAAGGATCATCCAACTACCATCCTTAGCCTTCTTTGTAGATAGACAGTGATCGAACTCACTACGTTTGTAGCCTTGAGAAAGCATAAACTTGTGGAATTTATGGTACCATGCCCTCGGTGATTGTTTTAAGCCATAAAGACTCTTTAACAGCTGGCATACCCAATCTTCCTTGCCTTTCTCAACAAACCCTTCTGGCTGCTGCATGTAAATTTCCACATTTAAATCACCATGCAAGAACGTTGTCTTGACATCCATTTGGTGCAACACCAAATCTAATATGGCAACCAATGCAAGAAAGCATCTCAATGTAGTCATTTTGACCACCGGAGAGAAGACTTCATCAAAGTCAATGCCTTGTTCTTGCTTAAAGCCCTTGGCAACAAGCCTTGCTTTGTACTTTGGCTGACTATCATGAGCGGTGATCTTATACCTGTAAACCCATTTACAAGGTAGAGCCTTTTTGCCCTGTGGTAATTTAACTAGCTTCCATGTCTTGTTTTTATGCAGAGCTGTCATCTCTGACTGCATGGCCAATTGTCAATTCCCGGAGTCCTTCATTTGCACTGCTTCCTTGTAACATGAAGGCTCATTGCAATCAGTCAACATGACATAGTTCATAGATGGAACAAACCTATCAGGAGGTCGCGTGACACGTCCAGATCTACACACAATAGGTGGCTCAGGCTCAGCCACAACCTGTGGTTCCAATCTATCCTGTCCTTGCTCCTCTTGAGCCCTGACATTTTGTCTTGCACGTGCAGGTCCATCTTCTTGGAAGACAACTCTTCTAATCTCCTCAACCCTCTCCGGTTTAGAATGATATTTGGATTCATTAAAGTGAACATCATTGCTGCGGACAACCTTTCTGGACTCGGGATCCCAAAGTCTGTACCCCATCTCACAAGAATTACCATAGCCTAGAAAGATGCACTTTCTACTCTTTGGCTCAAGTTTGTTCCTAAATTCCTTTGGAACGTGAGTATATGCCTCACAACCAAAGACTCTGAGATGCTTGTATGAGGGCATTTTGCCTGACCATACCATCTCTGGCACTGAATCCTTCTGCAAAACCTTGCTAGGAGATCTATTTACAAGATGAACAGCTGTTGATACAGCTTCAGCCCCCAAACCCATTTGGCAGCTGTGCATTAGACAACATACTTCTGACCTTCTCTTGTATGGTCCTATTCATCCTCTCAGCAACACCATTTTGAGGAGGATTGTAAGGAGCAGTAAGCACGTTTTATACCTTTTGACTCACAAAAGTCCTGAAAGGCCTTTGAAACATACTCTCCACCATTGTCAGTGCGTAAGCATTTAAGCTTCTTGCCACTCTGATTCTCCACAAGTGTCACAAACGTTTTGAAAACACTAAACGCTTCATCCTTGTGCTTGAGAAAGTAAACCCATACTTTCCTCGAGTAATCATCTATAAATGTCATAAAGTAAGAAGCTTTCCCTAGAGATAGGTTAGGCATAGGTCCACACAAATCACTATGAACAAGTGCCAACTGTGTATCTCTTCTACTGCTTCTATGCTTATGTGGCTGCTGTGTTTGCTTACCATACAGACACTGTTCATAGAATTCAAAATCATTAAATGAAAAGCCAGGCAAATAACCAGAACGAGACAAGATTTCCATTCCCTTCTTGGACATATGTCCTAACCGGCTATGCCACAAAGAAACGTTCGGCTGCTCGGTTACATTGATTACATTTTTAGAGACATTTGATACATAAATCATGTAAAGTCCTCCAGACTTTACTCCATGTGCTACTGTCATAGAACCCTTGGATATCTTCCACATGTTTTGTCCAAAAGTGGTGACGTAGCCATCATTATCAAGTAAACCTGTGCTGATCAAGCTCTTTGTAATTGCGGGAACATGTCTCACATTCTTCAGCGTGAAGGAAGAGCCATTTTGAAACTTCAATTGAACATCTCCAACACCTAAGATCTCACATGTCTGCCCATTGCCTAGCCGAACATGATCTTTAGTGGTCACATAAGAGGTAAACCACTCCTTGTTTGGACACATGAAGTGATGCCCCTGAGTCTATAATCCAGTCACTCAGTTCATTTCCATCACATGCTGTAAGAAGAGCTGAGTCCATTGTATTCTTCAAGAAGTAGATGTCTCCTGACACTAGACTGTCATCCTCTGCAACAGTGTTTGTCACATTTATTTCTTGAATCTTCACTGAGGACTTGTTCTTCTCACCATGGTCTTCAGCTTTCTCTTTTCCTTTTTCTGCTTTCCATTCTCTGCATCTCTGCAGTCTCTTTCATGTGACCCTTCTTTCCACAATGGTAGCATTCTATGTCACTCTTGCCTTTAGCACTGCGCGACTTGCTACGAGACTGATTCCTCTTTTCACCTTTGTACTTTTCTTTGGTCCTTCCCCTGACAACTAAGGCTGTTCCTTTGCCTTTGTCCATTGTCTTTCTATTGGTTTCTTCAGTAAGCAGACTTCCTTCTACACCTGCTATGTTCAAACCATCTGGAGGTGCAAAATTACTCAAAGCTGTGCGAAAAGTGTCCATACTTTCCAGCAATGTGATCAACAGGAACATAGCTCTAACAGGTTCATCAAACTTGACACCTTGAGCTGACAACTGACTATAGATTGTGTTGAATTCATTCAGATGATTGGACATAGGTGTCCCTTCTTTCATCTTCAAGTCAACAAGCTTCTTAAGACAGTATACCTGTGAAGCTGCACTTTGCTTCTCATAAAGATCACTCAGCTTTAACCATGCTTGATAAGCCGACATCTCGTCTGCTACATTGAAGTAAACGCTTTCTGCCAAAGTCAGCATAATGGTAGAAAGTGCCATTCATCCATTTCGCTCCATTCATCTTCGTCCATATCTTCTGGTTTTATCCCCTTGAGCTTTATAGGTTTTATCTGCTTCTTTTGTACCAACACATGCCAAATCTGCTTCTTCTACAATGGGAAATTGGTTCCATCCAGCTTCTTGATATTGTAAAGAGCAGTGTCCTGTGATCCAGCCATAGCTACGCTTCACAATGGTTTACTTTCCTGGGAAAAATTCGGCAGAGTTTCCCCTGTAAACTGACCTCTGAACCAATATCAACCTGTCAAATGAACCAAGAAAGCTTCAGATTCTGCATAAATTTCGGCAGAGTCTCCTTTGTAAAATGGCTATGGTGTACTCAAAAAACAGACCAAAAAACAGCTCAGAAAACACTGTCTCTTTGACACTGTAAGCTGCGGGTAAACCTGTCCTGCACCTGTACTGTCTCTCACTGTTCTGTCATTGTCCTGTAAGCATAGACTGCGACAATGCCTCAACGGCAGTAAAGCAAAGATGCAATCCCAACTGTCTAACTCACAGTCAATACATCCTAGCTGCCTATCTAAGGGTGCTCGAGGGATCGCTCCAAGACCTGTATCACCGAAAGGATCTCAACATTCGAGAATCCCCCAGCTCAATAAAACATCACTTGACCCTCAACAAAGGCTGCAGTAAATCTGACAGTACATAGACTTCCCACAAAGTCATACATCCACAAATTTCCCACTGTATGCTGTAACCGCTGCGGCGGTTGTTTGCTGCGTGACTCACATCCAGCAAACCCTCAACAAACATACATCATCTCTGACAATACATCCCATATGGAAGTACCTGCAATGTCATGATGAAATCTGGAATATCAAGCAGCAAACACAAGCTACCTGATGAACTAGTGGATGTCGCCTACAGTCTATGTGTAGATGCGCCCGTGTCGTATGTGACACGCCTCCAAGAACTGTGAGCCGTCCTTCGATGTGTAGACAGCCACAAATCAACACTCTGGGAGTGTCGATATCCTCAGCACCTGCAATCGTAGGCCGAAAACCCCAATTTGCAGAGTCGGATCTGCACCCGCCGAGACCACGTAGTTGAAAATGGCCTGCGCAGACCTTTGTCGAAGCCGAACGGTGGCCGAGATGACCTCAGAATGAAATTATGAGAACACCAAGCCCTTTGGGCCATCACAGGATTTGGGGCCGTGTCTTCGCCTGTCGAATTTCACTCCAATCTGAGCTGGTGACTCTAGCCTCCTGCAGTGCTGCCCGAGCCTCGATCTGAGCTCTGATACCAGTTAAAGGAGTACGAGCGGAAGTGCGACGCGAGAGAGAATGTGAGAAGAAGAGCATGACGATATGGTGAACTCGCTCTACTGTAATGTGTAGAGCATAGTGAGTTCTTATTAGGTTTTTACAAAAGAATATGTGTGCATACCTGGCGGCCAGCCCACTTACCTGGGCGACCACATTGGGCTTTATACCCCAACAGGTAGGGAAGAGGAAGAAGAAGTATTCTTATGAGAAAGAAGTAGTGTCCTCTCATACCATTACTCATGGAGCATATCATAGCTTAGTAGCATAGCAATGTAGATAAAGAAGATGGCTAACATAGCATTGAATTATGGATCCTGGTTGGATTTCCATTCCATAGCCAAGACCCCTCTCAACTTATCAAGCTTGGAGAAGGAGATGGTGTTTTTGCACAACACGCTATGAGAATGAGAGTGTGTTTGAGTGAATGAGAGAGGGTATATGGTCAAGCACACCCAACTTGGAGATGATTGAACCTACTTGGGCCTTGCCAATCACAAGCTTTGTGTATAACAAGTACCAAGGGTAGCATTAGGTCAAGTTTCCTCCTTACCCCTTTGGGAGAGAGGACTTGAATAAAGCTTAAACAATTAATTATTTCAACTAAATTCTCATTCAACCTCTCTCAAAGGCATCCAATAGGACTTAGGCACACTATTGGGGCAAGTGTTCTCCTTACCCCTTTGGGAGAGAGGACTTGAATAAGCTTAAACAATTAATTAATTCAACTAAATTCTCATTCAACCTCTCTCAAAGGAATCCAATAGGATTTAGGCACACTATTGGGGCAACCTAGCTAGGGCCTTGACACGTGTCCTATTTGCCTCTTTGAGCAAGGGGTGTCCCTTGGGTGAGTGAAAGACCATTCAACCCCACCCCCTACTCTTAGGGCTCGCCCCCTCCTTTGTAGGCCTTTCTTTTACTTCAAGTACCTCAAGCATCTTGGCGCCCAAGTACCTTAAGAACCTTAGTCATAAAGCATGACAAGCACCTCAAGCACCTTAGTTAGCAAGCACAAGAAGCACCTCAAGTACCTTAGTCATCAAGCACAACAATAACCTTAATCTTGGGCTCAGATCCCACCTTGAGCTCAGCCCTAGCTTGCCTAAGGTCCTACATCTAAGGACTTTTAGCACTAACCTTTCGAGGTCTTTAATGAAGCTATCCCTAAGGTCTTTTAAGCTCCATTACCTAGCATTCCTCTTTCACAACTGATACCAATGTAATGGAAATGGACTATGAAAATTGAGGATAGCAAAATTAAGGAAACTATAGTGAGCATTTTTATGAAAATACTTTGAGAAAATAGAAGCTGAACTTGATTAGTGGTAGCAACATAACCAGTATACTTAAGTAACTTGGCATGAACAATACTTTGCAAAAGATAGAATTAGTGCATAGCATTGAATTATGGATCTTGGTTGGATTTGCATTCCATAGCCAATAGTTGTGGATGTAGGCTCTCAACTTATCAAGCTTGGAGAAGGAGATGGTGTTCTTGCACAACACACTATGAGAATGAGAGTGTGTGTGAGTGAATGAGAGAGGGTATATGGTCAAGCATACGCCCCTCCTTGCTTGGGTCGATCCCCTCTTCTAGCTCTAGCTTGGAGATGAATGGACCTACTTGGGCCTTGGCAATCACAAGATTTGTGTATAACAAGTACCAAGGGTAGCATTAGGACTAGTTTTCTCCTTACCCACTCAATTGCAATTAATAATAACAACCGCTTATAGCTAGCTTGAGGACCTCCCTTCTTGAGCAAGAAAAGAGAAACCGTGTGCTCTGATATCAGTGTAGCAATTAATGGCCTAGTAACTTGTGTGTAGCGGAAAATAGCATGAACATACTGAGAATTTCATTAGAGTAGATTCCTAATGAGTATAACAAGAGTGCTTGGGTGGAGAGAGCAACAAAAAGCATAACACCTAGTTAGATAGGCATGAACAATACTTCAAAAGAGAGAGAAATTAAGCTATTGACAACAGTTGACGACCGGATTTACATGGAGCCGGTCCCCCCTCCAAAAGGCTTTGTATTACAAGTTCCCCCCATCAAGGGAGACATTTTACAATACAATTCTTTGTGTTCCTTTAATAACTAGGTAGTGCAATGAAGATGGAAGCTTCAAGCACTAAGCAAACACTATAAAACACAACATCAATTCCCTCAAGGTCTCAGACCCAAGACCTCACACACCTTCGAAGATGGTGAGAGCTAGCGGAATATGAGAGTAGATTGAGAGGATGAAGGAGTAGTCTTACGAGAAAGATGTATATCTCCTCACATAATCACTCATATTAGCATAGCATAGCTTAGTAATTAGCATGGTAGAGGAGATGTACATGCATTGAATCTTGGCTCTTGGTTGGATTTGCATAAAAAATCCAAGAGTTGTTGATGTAGGCCTCCCTTCTCACAAGCTTGGAGTAGGTGATGAGCTTTCCATTAAAGCTTGAGAAGGAGAGAGAGAGTCTTCTTGCTTCACACATGAGATTGTGTGAGTGTGTGTGTGATAATGCCTTTGAAAAATCAGCCCCCTCTCTCTCTTGGTCAACCCCTCTTGCTAAATCCTCTTGTTGGCACCTCATTGGACCTCTCCAGGCTTAGCCAATAGGATTTGGGAAGCATAAGTGATAGCCTTCTGACATGTGTCCCCCTTTCCCCTTTTGTGGGAGCTTTAGGTAATTAAATAATGCAACTAAACTCTCATTGGACCCCTTTGTCTTGTGGCCAATAGGAATCAGGAAAGCCATTGGGCTGCTGAATGCTCATTGAACCCCTTGGGAGACTATCCAATAGTCTTCTAGAAAGCTTAATTCTTATTGTTTCTTTTATGAAATGTTTTTAAATGAATTAAAGTAGATTTACTCTAGCCTAATTCTCATTGGTCCACCTCCATGGCCATCCAATAGGATTTGAGTGCACCTTGTGGGCAATTGGCCTAGGGAGCTAACATGTGTCCCTCATCCCCTTTGTGTAAAGGGAGCCTGTGAGTGTGTATGTGTGTGTGTGTGTGTGTTTCTCTCTCATCCCCTACTTACAGGGCTAACATGTGTCCCTCATTCCCTTTGTGTAAAGGGAGCCTGTGAGTGTGCATGCGTGTGTGTGTGTGTGTGTGTTCTCTCTCATCCCGTACTTACAGGGCTCGCCCCCTCCTATGTAGGAGCCATGACTTTTTGGCACACTTACTAAGCATCCAATTTCACTAAGGTTTGACCATTGGACACAACCTTTGAATTTTGGAACCTTAGCATCTTGGAAGTCTTAATGGGCTGAACCTTAGGGTCTTTAAAGCCCATTGTTGTACATTGCTCTTTTGCAGATGGCCCCCCCTTTGGATCCCTATTTTCCCTCCTTTGGATCCCTAGTGTGGCCGGTTTGCCAGCTTAACCAATATTCTAGCTTTTTCTCCCTTGGCGCTTCCCAATATTAAACGATCAGTTTTAACATGAGAAAATCATTTAGGAGAATTAGATATTAGTTATTATGACAAACCCCCTCATCCATGCAAAGTGGAAGCAGCCCCTTCTTTTGGACTGTAGCTTTCTCTCTCTCTCTCTCTCTCTCTCTCTCTCTCTCTCTCTCTCTCTCTCTCTCTCTCTCTCTCTCTCTCTCTCTCTATCGCTACACACTCACAGCCACCTCCCTTTTTACGGTCCTCCAGAGCCCTACTTTTTTATTTCAGTTCCCTCCCCCACCTTGAGAGCGGTGAAGCCATGCTCTATCAGCCACCATGCAAACTCACTCTCTTTTGCTCTCCAATAGCCATTAGTCCCGCGTTGACACTCCTTTCTAATCCCAATTTGGCATAAAATAACCACCAACATGCACACACCAACACACACACGCACACAGTCGAACTCTCTCTCTCTCTCTCCTCTCTCTCTCTCTCTCTCTCTCTCTCCTCTCTCTCTCTCTCTCTCTCTCTCTCTCTCTCAGTCATGTTCACAAGCGTCCCTCTACACTCGTGCCTACCCCAACCAACTCGTAGCTCACCATGCAGTAGTCAAAAGCACCCCAACCAACTTGTAGCTCTTCACGCAGCAGCCAAAAGCAACTCAAGGCTTGCCCTTTTTTTTTTTACTATTATTCCACTTCTGCTACTTTTGCCAGCATAAAGTGCTCTTTCTCCCTTGTTTACAATTGCAACACACACACATCTACACATGTAATCATGCCAAACTATATCACACTCTCTCTTTCAGACTGCAACAATCGTATGGTGTAACCTCTACCATCCACTTCACATTCAATTGTCGTTGTTGCTCAATCATAGGATCTTGGATATGAAAAGTGAGTTGTCTCTTCATTCAGGTCCACGACTCTAACTTCAACTGAGTTTGAGTTGCACCTATAGCTCCAATGTGAGTTGCCAAGGGTAGCCTTAGGCTTCAAAGAGCACCAAGGTCACAAAGACCCCACACTCTCGCATTCTCTCTGTCTGTCTCGTGAGCAACTCTCTTCAGTGCCTGCGGCCAAGTTCCACTTTCTCTCTCTCTGGATAGCCCCAAATGAGTGCAAACATCAAAAGGAGAGGCATATCTTTTACAGATTATGTGTAGATATTTGATTAATAGTGGTGTAAATTTTAACATCTTTTTCGTGATCAAATTTCCATTGATGTCTCATTCAACCAATGAAAAATCTCTTGTCCATATTCAATTTTTGTCTTTGTAATGAGTAGTTTTGTCTACTCCAACCCATTAAAATTTAAATACCCAATTAAAAAAATGTACATTTCAAAAACAGAACTCTCCTTTTTCATTAGGAAAAACTGAACACATCACTATGGCCTTAGCCCTTTGAGCAGGCCAAAAAGAGACGTTTGTCTTCGAAGTTCTCCTGCTGCAAGTATAAAGGGTGCGTACACCGCAGACATTGCTCGGCCAAAATGACCCATTGCCATGCACTGCCAAAGCTAACATTGTGAACTTTGCTCACATTTTCCCTTGCTTTAGAATATTCTTTTTGGGCCTGCAACCCCCATACAACCACACTCATTTCAAGGTTTACTGAATCTTCTCTGGTTCAAACTATTTTTGATCTCATATGTATTACTTTCACATAACACACCTTAAAATAAAGGAGCCGTATTAGAGACCCCTAGCTAAAAAAATAGTAGTTTTGGGTGGTGGGGATTTGGGAATGGGAAATTGCAGGGGATTCCTCATGAAAAGCTTGATGAAAATGCGCATCAAATTACACCAACACCAATATTTTTTAGCTTTTATCTCGGTGCTTTAGTAGAGTGAATTCATTTTTTGAGGCTTCTTGAAGGATTAGAGACACCCAAGTCCCAATGATGGTACACTTTTCAGCAAATGACACATAACTAAGATTCCAAGCATATTCCATGTGTTTGTCTCTAATCCGGGGTGCATCCATTTCCCTAATGGGGGGTGTCTCACAATTGGCTTCTCTACCCTAACATATTCTTCTCATGAATATAGCACCTGGATGACCAAAAGACTCATTAGTTTAGTAAATGAAAGATCCTAGCTCTATCAAAATTCAACCTTAAAGAGAAGGAGGCTTGAAAGGCCAATGGGTCCCTCTGAGATAGAGACACCCAAGCCCCAATAATGGTACACTTTTCAGCAAATGACACATAACTAAGATTCCAAACATATTCCATGTTTTTGTATCTAATTGGGGTGCATCCGTTTCCCTATTGGGGGTGTCTCACAATTAGCTCCTCTATCGTAACATATTCTTCTCATGAATATACCACCTGGATGACCAGAAGACTCATTAGGCTTGAAAGGGCCAATGGGTCCCTGTGAAATAGAGAATTGTAAATCTTGCGCCTCCTCCTCCCCCCCCCCCCCCCCCCAAAAAAAAAAAGCAAGCTTATATTGGAAAAGTGCTTACCCTCTCTAGGACAGTTTGTGAGATCTTGCCCTTGAGGCTCCACTCGAACATCCTTCATTACCCCCTGGCAATCCTGTTACACACTTGCCAATTTCTCTTCTTATAAGCACCCTCAAGCATAGGCTAGATTCCTAGCTACTTGTTGCAATCCATGGCTAATCTTGGAGCCGTTAGTCCCTATGTGTTGTAGTCACACGTGACATGCTTAGCCATCCATCCTACTTACACACTTTCACTCGGTCTATCTTTAAGACTTATGCATGGTCCAAGGACCCTATCTATTTGTGGACCTTCTTGATTCACCTACTTTGCATTATTTGTCATCTTGTAAATATGCCAGGTTTTATGTGCTGTCTAGCATTCTTACCTCCTTAACCAATATCATTGTCCTTAATGATCACTTTAAAGGGTGTAGCTAGAAAAGATACTTTTTCTATCAAAACACATCCCAAACTGGGTTAGTGTCATAAAATCTAATATCTAACCAACCCAGATGATTTTCTCATATTAAACTGTTCATTTAATGTGGGAGAATAAACGGGAACAAGGGTTAGAATATAGACATGCGCTTATGGATCTGTCTCAATATGGGGCCAAGGTTAAAGGGGTACAAATGAGAGATGGTCTATTAAAGAGCAATGCTACCTAATGGATCTTAAATACCTTAGGATTAGCTTCATTAAAGACCTCTAAAAGTCAGTGTTAAAACGTCCTTTGACCTTGCTGACCTTGAGGTGGGAACCCTACCCAAGCATGAGGTGCTTTGTCGGCCTGATAACTAAAGTGCTTAAAGTGTTTGTGGGAACCTTGCCCAAGCGTTGAGGTGCTTCTCATGCTTAAATGACTAAGGTTCTTGAAGTGTTCAATTCAAACATAAACTCTCAAGAGGCATAAACTGTTACCATGCTTAATTGACTAGGTGCTTGAAGTGCTCAATTCAAACATGAAATCTTAAGTAGCTTAGAAGACACATGTCCAAATGATCCTCCACATGTGGCCCTCATGATGTGCTTGAATCCTATTGGATAGGCTTTAAAGGAGTCCAATGAGAATTTAGATGCATAAAAATAAATAAGTAAGCTCTTTCTCTCAAAGATGAAAAAGAGGACACAGGTCCCAAATGATATAATTAAATAATACAAGAGAGAGAGTAAGAGAGAGAGGGGTGGACCAAGCATGAGAGGGGATATGCTCTCCCACACAAACACAGACACTCCATCATTGTGTGGAGTGCAAAGTGCAAGAGCTCCATCTCCTTCTCCAAGATTGTTGAGAAGTGGAGAGCCTACACTAACACTCTTGGCTATGGAATGCAAATCCAACCAAGAGCCATGCTTCAATGCTTAAGCTTGACATCTTCTTCATCTTCATTACTATGATATTATGTTAAGCGAAGCAAGAAGAGTGATGATAAGTGAGGAACTATTTCTTTCTCCTTTGGATGATTCTTTTCTTCCTTTTCCCTACCCTCATTCTCGGTAGCTCTCTCCACCTTCGAAGGTTTTTGAGGCCTTGGGACCGAGGCTTGGGATAGTTAATACTTTTTGCAAAGTTTATGTTATGCTTGTGGTGCATGAATCTTTCCATCTTCATTGCATTATCTAGGTCACAATGAAATATCACTCAAACTATAGAGAGGAAAATACTAGAAAATGCAAAATGCTTAGAGGCCAGAACCATTTAAAGGTCTTCGTCAAAATCTTCAAAATATTTGGAAGAGAAAATTCCAGCTTGTGAATCTAGTAAGAATAGTACTAAAGTAACAACTAAGGAAACAATAAAAGGCTGGGAGGAGCTCCCGACAAAGCATCAATTATTGTTAACTTCATAAAGAGCATACTACGTCCAAAACCTTGTTGAGCTCCAAAAACTCCTCGGTGGCACATTTTCCAATGCGGTCAATTGGGTACATGCTCGGCCACTCGCAAAACTTCAAGATTTGTGTCCTATCATGTGTGACTCCGATGGACGATATGGAAATACCAATGCTCTTCACAAGACGAGAATGTTAAGCCCATAAATTCACTTAAGCCCTAGGCCTTCATCTGCAATTGCCCAATCTGGTACGGATTTGCAATCTATTTGAGCTTCAAACTGCCATAAGTTATTAATCGTAGCTCCAATTGATGAGCCATAAAGACAGGCCAATAGATCACTTCAAGTAATGCAATCCTAATTAATAAACTCCCAAATATGACCATTTCAAGAATACTCTCTTTGAGCATTAACAAGACAACTTTTGTCCCCTTAAAGCCACATCTGGCATACTTTTAGCTTAAAATTGTCTTGTTATCAAGCCCTGACCACTAATCAATAAATACATAGCCTTCAAAGAAGCTTAATCTACATCCATCTGCTCACTTTCCCTCCATGGAAGCAGAGCTGCACAACAACGTACACATAAGACTCTCAAAATAAGACAAAGATGAAAACATCCAAACTTGGATCATATTTAATCAATGGTGATAATATGAAAAGGTTTACTTGTGCATTTATAGTGACTAACCTTTTTCACCCAAATAAATTGTAGTTTTATTTTCACAATGATGTATATATGTTGTATATATTTTACCTACCGATTGGAATGAGTTGTGTGTATTAGTCTTTTGGTTCATGAGAAATTAAGGAAGATTCTCACTCTAGAGAAAATAAATATGTATACATCGAATGAATTGGAATAATCTAGAAGTGGTAGAATGATGGGTCGTGGAGAGAGAAGAATTTTTCGTAGTCTTTTGGGTTCCAAAAAGAAGTACAATCTTTGTTGAAAGTGAGTTTTTTACGACTTATACACACAATGATCCTAAGAGATTTCACAAAATGGAAAGGGTGAAAGTCAGCATTATGTGGGTCATTCATCTAATATAATATAAGTATAAAGGAAAGGATCTAGTTACGACCAGGAGCTAGGATATGAGGAAGATAGACATGGAGATAGATATGTGGCTAGAGAGGGAGATAGATGCAGAGAGATAATAGCAAAGAATGTAAGGGAGTGTTAACCACTTACGGACACCCCATCACCTTTGACGGACACCTTATCACTTATTTGAGTCATGGACCGGGCTTGTTGGTCCTATAGGTGCGTAGGTGATCCCCAATGAGAGGCGCACCATTTATCTTATTTTTACAATATTTTTGCTATGATCAGCCACTGTGGGAGCCCATGTGTGAATGGGTCAAATTCATATAAGAGGTCCATTTTGACCTAAAATGCTCATTCTTCGAGGTGCATGCTAAAGAAGTTCTCTTGCTCTACCTCTACCTTCTTCTCCATTGTGTGCTCACGTGTGTGTGTTGTGTTTTATTTATTCTAGGGCTACGATAACCACAACTAAACAACAAACTCTGGAATCCTGATCTCACAAAAAATAATACAAAACACCTTTTGTTATCCAAATATTTTACATTTTACAGTATACAAATTCCATCAAGCTTCAAAAAACATAGAAGGGGGGATGATACAATCACCCATCTAAGTCGGATAGCAGTAATTTAAGCAACAGCACACAAGATAGACCCCTACCTGCATCCATACAAACAGAGTAGCATTTCGTTAGATCTGCATGTGTATAGACAAGTATCAACACGTCTAGTCAGCTGTTATCCATGTCAATCTACTGAAAACTTAACCTACTACTACACCTAATAGTGCAGACCATAAGGGTCTATGTATACGAGCCATTGTATCCCCAAAGGTCATGACTTCCTAGGGGAGGCCAGTGAAGTGCTTTATCCAAGTGTTTATTCAAACATCCCCAAGTGAGAGTCCTAATGTAAACCATATGTTATTTATAAAATGCCAACTTCCAGATGGAGTTCCAAACATCATAGTCCTTCTCATCCCAATACAAAGAAAGAAATAGTCTAAAAATGTCATGCCTTTCCAAAACTAACAGCATAAGTGGCAGAAAGGAGTCAACAAGTAGCCCAACTCAATGGACTAATACCAGCATTGAGCCTCTAAAATGTATACCAAGGATGGTGAAACCAAAACACAACGCATAGTCTATGTGTACCCAGCATGCTTCAAACGGAAGATTGATAGTCAAAGTTGCAAATAATCAAAGTCTAGCCTGCCTTACAATAGTGGTGTGAGGAAGTAAAAAGTAATTTCAGATTATGCGCATAGAATTTCCCTTGGATTTAACTCTGTTTTAAACACCATATGCATTGAACCATTGAATGGACAACTCATTAAAAACATTATGAGGAGTGTGATGCATAGTAAGGAGAATAGTGTCCACTTCTTCATGGCTCCTTCCTCTCAAAAAATTGCAGAAAAAACGACAAAAGTACACGAGCTAATGCACGCATCAAGTGTGCTGATCTGTATAGCTTCAAGTTCAGCCCTTGCCACCATCAATGCTGTCTTTTTAGGAATTCTTGGCTATGATTAATGATCACTCCACTTCTCACAGAAACTCAATAAAAAACAAAAAATTGTGCAAGAGATCTAAGTGAGAAGCAAACAGGTGCTCTCACCTTTATATAGGGCAGGGCTGTAGGAGGCTTGAGAAGCCCTTATCACATAGCCTCCCCTTTGTGTGGACAGCTGAGTCATGATTTGTATGACAGTCCAGCCCATCAGTTTGAGACACCGGCAGTGTGTGCACGGGATAGTCCAGGTCATCAGGTTGAGATCAGTAGTGTGAGCGCAGGCCGCGGTGGAGGTAGGCCTAAATTGCATGCCACCTATCGTGGAGGCTTCACTTCGTATAACACGTAGTTTTCATGCGTAGGAAAACAAGACAATGTGTCCTTTGTTGCTATAAATAACATTATGTGTTTTTTCATACCATAAAAGTAAGAGCAAATCCATGAATTCCTTTGTCCTATTCACCCATGTGTTAAGATGATTTTAGCAAATATCTTGAGGTTAGTAGTTGACCAGGGAAAGTAACAGCTAAGCCCTACTTCCTGCCATGATCCTGATCACCATGCAGTTAGCCGGAGATGTATTTTCCCCCTTTTTTTGTTCCACAAACCTTATGTATTTAACAGAGAAAAGAGTTGGCAGCTTGTGAAATTTAATTATTGTGGTCATACCTAGACCAAGCTTAGACTAACCTGACCGTTCCCTTATCAAGTAGTTTTTTTTGCGAGGATAATAGTTTTAGGTAATGTGATGGCTGCAGACAAAAATGACTTAGTATAGTGTCTATGGCTTGACTGAGTTGTTTGTATTTCGTTGATAGCTTGGCTCACTCCTTGTAGAACTTATTTCTTGAGATGAGTACATACAGGCTGTTACTTTAGGCTTTTTGGCCCAAACATTAATGTTTTCTTGGAAATAGCCTTGATCAGTGATTGACTCATTTGATGCTACCCACCCGATAACCTTTGATTGTTGAAATTAAACTTGTGCTTCATGTATCCAAATTGGGTCTTTGACTTGGATGTGCTCTTTGGATACTAGCACTTGGTTGATTCTCTTTGGCTTCTTTTGGATTCTTTTTTGTGATGGAAACTTTGGTTGATAGACTTTTTGCTTTGGTCTCGACTGCATTGTTGGTGGTTTGGCTCTTGATGTAGAGGCTACACGGGAAGTTTGATGGAGGCTCATTGAAGGTAAAGTTGTCTTGCGAGGTTGATACACCTCAAAGTTTATCTTAGCTTTACCTTTTCTTGCTATTCTTGGTTGCTCCTTTTTTGCATTGACTTGAGGCGCCTTTGGGGCTTTTGATGATGTTGTTGTTGAAGCTTTTCCTTGTGGTTGAAAGAAGGTGTTCCTCTAAATTTCTGTCAGAACTAGACTGTCCTTGATGTGATGGGAGTCAATTATGTGGAAAATATCCTTGTACTCCCTAGTACTCAACTTGAATACGGCTTCTACCATGCCAAGGCTAAGAAGCAGTATTTTGGAACTTGTGTACACGATCTTCTCTAGGTCGGTGATTGACAGCTCATAAGACATTAGATTTTTTGTCACTTTTGAATCTATCATGAACATGTGATTTTGAGTCATGTTTCTCCGCATATGCTGAATTTGATCATTGTAGGAGACAACCGATCTTCTTCCTTGTCCCTGCTCTTGTCTTGATCTTGCGTTTGTTGAACATTTGACGTTGAACTTGGAAAATTTGCTCCTTCATCTACTGTCATTTGCCCTTTATCTCGAGTCGGCTTCTTTGAAACAACTTTTGGCGATTCTTTCGGTATGTTAATGATGGCATATTCTCTTGGTTGCTCTGCCTCCTTCATTTGCACTATAATATCATGTTCCAAGACACAGCCATTTGTCTGACATTTTCTGCTTTCACATTCACAGACGTCGTTAGCTTCCTTCAACACTTTTATCATATCCATCTTCATCGTAAAATTTGGTGTTGACCACCTCATTCACGGAGACATCAAGAGTCACCACTATTTGATCGCATCCAAAGGGTTCAAATAACTCCTCTGGGAATGGTTCCGCAATGTAAGCTTCATCTTCTAGTGAACGCTCTAGGATGCAATCTTCCTTTCTAAGACTCCCACATTCTGATGCTCCACACATCCAAATATGCGCTTTGCTTTGCAGCCAAGTTGGTACCTCGTTTTCTTGTTCAGTTATGGTGTGTAATTCTTCCCCGAGGTTCTTCTACATCTCTATAACTATGATCCTTAACATTGGTTTTTGTTAAGACCTCTTTGTGTCTCAAGTAGATATAATCATTGCCCTACTCATGTACCATTTTGAGTTGACGCATGAATGGTCTACCCAATATGATATCAAAGTTGCTGCTTTGGTCAAAATTCATTATGGAAAAAAGTGTGCTCATACTCAATGCCACACAAGGATACAATGATTTGTTTTAACATTCCTATCGATTTGACGCATGAATGGTCTACCCAATATGATATCAAAGTTGCTGCTTTGGTCAAAATTCATTATGGAAAAACGTGTGCTCATACTCAATGCCACACAAGGATACAATGATTTGTTCTAACATTCCTATCGATCTCTCCCTGTATCCATCTGCTAATTGTAGCTTCATTTGAGTTTTTCTTAGAGCAGGCTCTCCCCATTTTACCCACATTGCCTTGGTTGCAATGGCAATTCCTGCCCCACTATCTAATATCGCAACCGTCATTACTCCTTTGTACTCACGTGGTAAGG
The DNA here is from genome assembly GCF_014529385.1 of Adiantum capillus-veneris. Lineage (NCBI taxonomy): Eukaryota > Viridiplantae > Streptophyta > Polypodiopsida > Polypodiales > Pteridaceae > Adiantum > Adiantum capillus-veneris. The sequence goes on from NC_140938.1 coordinate 143,668,418, forward strand.
TGGTGTTTCCTTCATCGTCTTCGTAGTAATCACCCACCTTACTTACTGGTACTGGTTTTGCTTTTGGTTTCTTAGGAAAATTTTCATCCATGTTTTCATATGCAAGTTGGTCATGTGAAGGGATTTTCAACCCCATCTTTTTTAGGTGTTTGCCCATTTGTCCCCATAGATGCGGTCTAAATTTTAGTAGCTTTGAGAGATAAAGTGTGTATTATATAAGAGAAGACATCAATTTATGCAAGCTCTTGGTATCCATCATTTTTGGTTTGGCCTTCCATTGAGAAGGTACCACTCTAACTTCTGATTTTGTTTTGAGTTCTCCTATGAAAAATGTAAAAGTCTGTAGAGAGCATGGTTTGCTCTCTTCAAATGCAACAAACCCGACATCCCCATATAAAGATCTTATATCCCCTAGGAAAAATTTGTGATCCATGTCTATCTCAAGGATAGGTACTGACTCTAAAGTAGCATTACCATCTTTTTGGTTTCTGATCGATTCCCATAAGGATTTTGGCCACGGGTTTTCTACCTCTGAAATTGGGATCATTGCTTGTGAGCCCACGCCATCTGTGGTATTGGTTACTTCCCTTGTATCTAAAGGTGCCTCAACTCCCGGCTCTTCGTGGTCTCTACTTACTACACCTTGGTTTTCCATTTTCTTTATTTTTTTGCGGATTAGCACCTCCATTTTTGGAGCATCTGGAACAATGTGTGGGTCCATAAGAGCTTGCGCCTTCTGGATGAGCTCCTTGCACATTTGCAACCTCTCTTTTCCATACCATGGATGAGGATACGTCATCCATCTATGCTCTTGGGTTTGATTGGGTTTTAGCCTAGCTTCATAGGCTTTGAAAATTTCATCTAAGGATTCAAAGACTTTGTCGACCAAGACTAAACCTCCCTAGTTAGTCTTTGACTTTTTAGGTCCCTTTGCATTTTTTTTTCTTTCTTGCTCTTGTCTAAGCTGTTCTTTTGTTTGATTTAGTTCAGTTTCTAAAGCATCTTTCTCATGCAGCCTCTTTGATTTCATTTTATTCCTTTTGGCTTTCCATGATTTTCTTCCCATTCTCATCGAGAAGTTCTCGAACAGCCAATGTGGCTTCCTCCTCAATGATTGTGTTTTTAGAATCTTCTTGAGCTTGAGCTCAAGTCATCACATTTAAAGGAATTATGGGTTCTACCTCGAATCTGTTTGAAGAAGGCATCACTCCCCTACAATGTTCATTGCTTTCCCCTTGTAGTTTGGATTCTTAGCAAAGTGTTGCAGTAGACGGTCTCCCCCACAACAGTCACATAATACAAATATTTCTATTTATGGACCCTTGTTTGGGCAACCTCGTGCCAAATGATCACCTCCACATTCATAGCATGGACCTTTTTGTTTCATAGCTGGTGATCCAGCCAATGGTTGTCCTTGTCTTGTGAGGATGTGTGGGATGCATGTCTAACCTCACCATCCTATCTTATTGCAGTATTAGCCAAAAGCACGATTAATTTGTCAAACCATGGGACGAAGCTAACTCGACTAGTGCATAGAGGCTACAAGAGGTTGTCAATCTCTCAGAAAACAACTAACAACTCACATCTAACTCAAGCTACACTCAAGTGACTGAAATCACCAAAAGCCAATCGCTCATCAACAAGAAAATGACATCTGTTATAGCATCAAATGACATCCAAACATAGCGAAACTTCTAGGACAAGTTTATAAGACCTAAGCACACATGCCTATGGTCTCAAACCCCACTTTATGTCATGTTCCAAAATCGCGATTATTAAAAGCAATGGATTTTTGACCTAGTTGTTTTCGACGCAGAATGCATCTAAATGCTTAGCAATGATGCCCCAATACCCCGCCTATGCTTAGTTTTCGATTTAAAAGTGTAAATTCCTAGTTATTATGAAATTAGGCCGCGGTCGGCGATGCCAAAAGCTACAAAATACTGTGAATGGCTTACGTTAATGCGTAGAGCTCTTACCTGCGGTTGCAATGCAACAAACGCAATCGCAATCCCACGTTACTTACTGGTACTAGTTTTGCTTGTGGTTTCTTAGGCAAAGTTTCATCCATGTTTTCATATGCAAGTTGGTCATGTGAAGTGATTTTCAACCCCATCTTTTTTAGGTGTTTGCCTATTTGTCCCCATAGATGCGGTCTAAATTTTACTAGCTTTGAGAGATAAAGTGTGTTTTGTATAAGAGAAGACATCAATTCATGCAAGCTCTTGGTATCCATCATTTTGGTTAGGCTTTCCATTGAGAAGGTACCACTCTAACTTCTGATTTTGTTTTGAGTTCTCCTATGAAATATGTAAAAGTCTGTAGAGAGCATGGTTTGCTCTCTTCAAATGCTACAAACCCAACATCCCCATATAAAGATCTTATATCGCCTGGGATCCATGTTTATCTCAAGGATAGGTACTAACTCTAAAGTAGCATTACCATCTTTTGGTTTCTGATCGATCCCCATAAGGATTTTGGCCACGGGTTTTCTACCTCCGAAATTGGGATCATTGCTTGTGAGCCCAAGCCATCTGTGGTATTGGTTACTTCCCTTGTATCTAAAGGTGCCTCAACTCCCGGCTCTTCGTGGTCTCTAGTTACTACACCTTGGTTTTCCATTTCCTTTATTTTTTTGCGGATTAGCACCTCCATTTTTGGAGCATCTGGAACAATGTGTGGTTCCATAAGAGCTTGCGCCTTCTGGATGAGCTCCTTGCACATTTGCAACCTCTCTTTTCCATACCATGGATGAGGATACGTCATCCATCTATGCTCTTGGGTTTGATTGGGTTTTAGCCTAGCTTCATAAGCTTTGAAAATTGCATCTAAGGATTCAAAGACTTTGTCGACCAAGACTAAACCTCCCTAGTTAGTCTTTGACTTTTTAGGTCCCTTTGCATTTTTTTTTCTTTCTTGCTCTTGTCTAAGCTGTTCTTTTGTTTGATTTAGTTCAGTTTCTAAAGCAGCTTTCTCATGCAGCCTCTTTGCTTTCATTTTATTCCTTTTGGCTTTCCATGATTTTCTTCCCATTCTCATCGAGAAGTTCTCGAACAGCCAATGTGGCTTCCTCCTCAATGATTGTGTTTTTTAGCATCTTCTTGAGCTTGAGCTCAAGTCATCACATTTAAAGGAATTATGGTTCTACCTCGGG
>NC_140938.1:143671771-143720894 GCF_014529385.1 Adiantum capillus-veneris
GCCTCCCTCTCGAATACTTGTGAGGGATCCGACTCAATCAAGCTTGTGACTTCTACAAGATCAGCAGTCAACCCACTAAAAACTATTGGATCACGGTTGGAGACTACCTCCTCGGCTTGTGCACGCCGCAGCTCACCTTGTGCTTCTCGTACCCACACATCATTAAATGCATCCCCATGGACAATGCACATATTGTGCGATACCAAACATGTGCAAATCATCTTTGGGACATTGTGAAGAAGCATGTCACAACGCTATAATAGAACTCTAAGACGAGCCACATCGAGCCACAATGCCTATCCTACTTGTGGGCCATCATTGGTGACCGAGTGGCCAGATGCCTTGCACATGGTAATCTATCCAAACAACCATAATTTCTTGTCCCAAAATCATATCAAATAAAAGGCTCCAAAAAATGGGAAGACACCTCTAAAGTGCACAATGGTAGATTGGGCAAGCATTTGCGAAGAACACTACAACAATGACCCCTGTCTACTCCACCAAAAGGTATGTCAAGGTACGCTGTATTTCTAAGGCTTCCATATTGGAAGGACTTATGAATACAACACCTCTTAGATCCCATGCACATATTCAAGAATGTAGCTCACACCCTATGGGACCACATTATAGGAAAAGGGGGCTCTTTGGAGGCAAGGGAGGCTTGAAACATCTCCAGCTAGCCTCTGTCACTCCATGTCGAGCCCCCAATGGGAATATTGTGCTTCCTAAAGCCCCATGGATTCTAACCAAAGATGAGCTAGATTGAGGGAACAGTTCCATTGTATCTATTTGCACACCAACCGGATACATGAAGTCACTAAAGGGAGCTTTCACAAAAGCAAAAAAAGGTGCAAGCATTCAATTGTATGGGTTGAAGTCCCATGATTGGCACAAGATGTTACAAGTCATTTTTTCAATCATTCGTTATCCTCTCCCTCGTTTTGTGTAGATGTTGATTTTTTTGTATGACTAAAATCATATTTTGTTTTAATCTTTTGACATTGTAGTTCATTTCGTTGGTGAGTACGTACATATGCCAAGACAACTAAATGAGGAAATCTATTTTCAAGCTTGGGAGATAGTAAGGTACATCATATCTCTATTCAGCTAAATTTTTCTATATACACTATATCCTCAACATGCACTTAGTCTACTATTGTGTTATCTATAGAGTTGTAAGCTCCAAAGAAATTGAAATAGATTCCATTCCTACTGCTTAAATGCTAGAGAACAAGAGAAAGTACAAATAGTGAGACTACAGGTCGAGCCAGAGGCATGCATGGCCAATGTTAACATTAGATATATTTTCAGCCAAGTGTTGGTAGAACTTTAGCTTTTAACTTTTAGTCTTTTGTAAGTTAATTGACTTGTACCTCTTCATTTCTGGAAGTAAGTTACCTCGCACCCCTTGTAATGAGATGTAAGAGAGAAAATGGAATGAATGAAGGGTTCTGGCTATGGAGTATCTCAGTTTCTCTCTATTCTCTATATTCAGTCTTTATTCTGTTCCCTGAATCTGTACTGCAACCCGAATAGGAAATGAAACTGTGTTAATTCTGTGATGAATTACTGTAATCTCTTGATACATGATTCAGTTGTAAATGCCTCAATAACACTTGGCAATGTTCTTGATTGTGGAGCAAACTTTGATCAAGTCAAAATGGGCAATGGGATGATTTAGTAAGGGCATATGGCGGTTGCAACTAGAGATTTCCTGACAGCTTTCTCCAATTCGCAATCAGAGGAAGAGGAGCAGGAAGAATACAATCGTATTTTGCTTTAGGACCATTTTTGACACTACCCAATGATATAAAACTTCAAATCGCTTCTAGGGTGTTTCAGTATTATAGGGCGTTGTTACTCCCATTTGGATTATCTAATGGTCCAATTAGTCTAACTAATTGTTCCAATAGTATGCAACTCAAAATTTTCATGAAAATTACAAGCAAAAGAAGATATGTATGAGTGATTCAAAGGATCCACCACCAAAAATCTCCTATGGCACTAGGTTTCAAAGAAGAAGATGGGATTCATGGTTGGAATTTCAACTTCAAAGAATAGGTAGTCATATATGGGAAGAGATTCCTGAAGTAGAAGCAGTTACAAGTTTGCCACCAATTTCTGAAGGGACAGGATCTAGAGGGACTAGCAACACAAGTGGAGATCAACAACAAGAAGCAGGGTAAACTTCTTCACCTAGGCCAACAGAGAAGGGAAGAAACCCAACTCCTGAAAGGGTCATCCATCAGTTAGTTGGCATTCAGGCACTACATCAATTTTTGAGGGCAAAGAGGCAACTGCAGTTTCCTACAGTACCACCACCTTTACCATTGTTGAACTTCAATCCTTTGGGAGGTCAACAAATTCAACAAGTACCCATTATGGCACAACCGCCACTCAACCCTAAAGTCAGGGCAACATAATTTAGTGGGAAAGAATCCCAGGATGCTGACAGTCATGTGGGACAGTTTGAGACAAGATGGTCTACTAGTGGGTATGATGTACTTTATAATGATACTATCAAGAAGGAGTATTTTGCAGTAACATTGAAGGGAAAATCCATGTCCTGGTTCATGCAATATGGTACTGTTGCATTCCCTGATTATGATAATTTGAAAATCAAATTTTTGGCCAGGTTCAGGGTAGAGAAAACCCCTGAAGATGTTCTGAAGAAAATCAAAAAAATAAAGCGAAAGGATTTGTTGGTAGAAGACTATGCCCATCAATTTAGAAACTTGATGAACAGGTTGCAAGCCAATCAACGACCTTCTTGGGAGCAATTGGGTGACTACTTCTGTAGAGGTTTGAGGAAGCATTTGAAGAGTGCAATTGCAAGTCATGCTCCTCTTACCCAACCTCAAGATTTTGGAAACATAGTAGATGTAGCCATGAGAGTTGAGAGAACATATGGCACCAGTGAACAAAAGAAAAGTAAGAAGAAGAAGTCCAAGCAGGACTCAGAGGAAGAGGAAGAGGATTCAGATTCAGATTCAGAGGATGATGATGATGAGGAAACAGATTTTGATTCTAATCAAGAGACAGATTTTGAGGATGAGGAAGAGGACACATGGAGTGCCAAGAAGAAGAAATCCAAAAAGAAAGGATCAAAGTCAAAGAAACAAAATAGCAAAGGCAAAGCCAAGAATGATAAGTTTGAAGCTAAGGAGCCAAATAATATCAATAAATAGATTTTGGACAAACTGAAGGAGATGCAGCCACAATCATTTTTCTAGTCCTGCCAAATCACCATATTGTCAGGTATGTCAAAGGCCTGGACATGATTATGATAATTGCTACTATAACCCTAACTTTAGAGGAAGAACACCAGCACATATTTTGGTCAAAATGGAATCAATTGCAAATTGGTGGCACCACAACCCTTTAGGGGTAGATTTCAGATTTCCAATCAACCACGGTAATTTCAACAAGGGAGTTGAAAAAATGTGACAAGATTTCAGCAATCAAACAATACAATGCAGCCATGTACTTATTGTGGTACAATCGGGCACAAGCAAGGACCTTCTTGTGAGCTTTGGTGTAAGCATAGAAATGAGAGAGGGATTTGAATTGTGAACTTCAACTCTCCAAATACAGGAACTGGTTCTTCTAATGATGGAAGAATGAAACAACCAACTCAGGTTAATGCAGTCTTTTTGGAAGAAATTGATATTTCAATAGAAAAGAAGGGCAGTCAATAAGCAGAAACTGCCTGCAAATTACTGTTTATTGAGGAACCAGGGGAAAAACACAAACTCATACACCCATTCTTTACATTCTTCTCAGTGTGATTATTCTCAATGTATTGAAATTGAAGAAGTGCTGGAGAAACCATTGGCAGCACAGAGTTTGGTTATTACTAGGTCCAAAGGGAAGTTGCCCCCACAGGAAAAGGAACATGGGAAAGATCCTCAGGATCCTATTGATTGGAAAGCTCAGGATAAAATCCGAAGAGGAGTTCTAAAGGAAATCCAATCCAATCAAAAAAACTGAAGATTCATCACATTTTTGGCCAACTAGTTTAGTGCAAAAAATATGGAAGAATTTGGACAGTAAACGATCCAATTCTGAAGAGTTACAGTATCACGTGAAATTAGATAATTCAATACAGTCTCTTGCTAAGCGTCTCTCAGATGATTCTTTTTGAAGCATTTATGGATGCCCATATTTCAATGAAGGTGGGACAACTGTTGAAATTAGTTCCTGACTTTAGTCAAGGATTCCTCAGGAAACTGACAAATCAGGTCAGAGAAAAGGATTTGCAACAGAAGGAGGAAATGAGCAACATTCATCTGGCACATATCCATTCTGGAGAGGTAGCACCAGTAGATGTGGACTACAAGGTTCCAGTAATCAATATTTCCACTAGGAAAGCATATTTGTAAGATGTGTTAGTGGATGGAGGATCAAGGGTAAATATCCTTCCTGAATCAGTTTGTAAGAAACTGAATTTAACCAAATGGTAACCTGCACCTTTTCAAGTGAAGATGGCAGACCAAACAAGAGTACATTCTTTGGAAATTTGAGGAATCGGACTATCAGTGTTGCATGATTAATCTTTGTTGTTAATTTTGTGATTCTAAGATTGGAGGAAACAGCATTCTTCTATCCAATGATCCTCGGAAGACCATGGTTAAGAGCAGCCAAAGTTAAACAACTTTGGGGTGCAGACACCATTTTTATTAAACAAGGCAAGAAGAAGGTCATTCCTAGGAAAACTATCCCACCTGGTTTTTGACCCATGTATGCAGAAGGCATCAACATGGGAGAAGTTATTGAACAAGATGAGGAAGAAGAATTCATTCAAAAGAAAGAGAGAGTCGTTCCTATTTTTTAAGTAGATGTGCAAAAGATTGCAGATGCAGTTCAAAAACAGGTAGAGTCACCTGACATAAGACTGAGAGATAACAGAAATGTTTCAGGTAGTACAGTTATTACTAAAACGTTGCAAGAGGAGCAGGAAAAAATAGAAACAATAAAGCATGCAAAGAGAATGTTTGAGGAGCAAATGTCAAAGAGTTCAAGAGTCAGAGAAGATTATTTAGAAGATATAATTTGGGAGAGGAAAAAGAGCCCAAATTTGTCAGGGTGTCCACTGAATTGGACCTGAATTTTAAGAGGTCATTGAAAACCTTATTGCAGAAGTTTAAAGATGTTTTTGCCTAATCTTATAATGTTATGAAGGGAGAAGATCCAGCAATATATCAGCATAAAATCAATTTAAAAATTGATGCAGTACCGGTGAAGCAGCAAAGGTATAGGATGAATCCTAACTATGCCAAACAGGTGAAGGAGGAAATAGATAAACTGATGGAAGTAGGTTTCATCTATCCAGTGGATAAAGTAAATTGGTTGTCACCCATTGTGATGGTTCCAAAGAAAAATGGCAAAATCAGAGTCCATGTGGATTACAGAGAATTGAATGCTACTACAATTACTGATCCATTTCCATTGCCTTAGTGTGATACAATGCTAGATGCAGTTACAGGAAAGGAAATGTATAGCTTTCTAGATGGTTTCAGTGGCTATAATAAGGTTAGTATGGCTTTGGAGGACAAGGACAAAATTGCTTTTATTATAGAATGGGGTGTATATGCTTCCACGGTAATGAACTTTCGACGGAAGAATGCACCACCAACTTTTCAGAAATGGATCATGGAAGTTTTTCATTCTTACCTGACAACATTCATGAAAGTGTTTTTGCATGACTTTAGTGTCTCAGGAAATAAAAATGAATATTTGTTTCATTTGAGGTTATGTTTTCAGAAATGCAGGAAGGCCAGGATGTCACTCAACCCTGCAAAGTGTGCATTTGCAATGAAAAGGGGAATTTTCTTGGGTCACATAATCAGTCAAGAAGGCATTGCAATTGACCCCAAGAAGGTGGAAACTATTTTGAAAGAACATGCTCCTAAAAATGTCAAGCAGCTGATGAGATTTGTTGGGCAGGTTAAATGGCATACAAGGTTTTTGAGATACTAGCTCATGGATGCTTACCCCTGACTTATTTAACCAAAAAGAATGTGGATTTTTGTTTGGAAGGAGGAGCAAGAAAGGGCTTTTACTTTATTGAAGAAGATGCTAGTAATTGCACCTATCTTAATTTCTTCCAATTGGAAACAACCATTCCACCTATTTGTAGATGCTTCTCATTCATCCATTGGTGTAGTTTTGATGCACGAAGCTGAAAAATAATGGTTTAAACCAATCTACTATGCAAGCAGGGTGTTGTCCTCTGCAAAAAAAAAATATTCAGTCACTGAAAGGGAATGTCATGGGATGATTTTTGGACTTCAGAGTTTCAGGAATTATCTGTTAGCCAATCAGGTAACCATTCATGTAGATCATCAAGCCTTGGTGTATTTGGTGAACAAGCCACATTTGTCAGGAAGACTGGCTAGATGGGTTCTATTCAGTAACTCACAAACCAGGTCAGGAGCAGGTTATTGCAGATTATTTGACTAGATTGGCTACAGGTGAAGCTCCCACTCAGGCAATTGATGAATTACGTTATGCAAATCTGTACCCAGTTTAGATGATTCAAGACAAGGATTCATGGTATGTAGACATGTTGTACTTTCTTCTTGAAGGTGTTTTACCAAGACAAATGGTAGTTACACAAAGAAAGAAACTTGCATGGAAAAGCACGTCTTTTACAGTAATAATGGAAAAAGGGAATTGATCAGATTCTTAGGAGATGTGTGGAACATTTTGAACAGTATTATCTGAAGCTCATCCAAGTAATGCAGGAGGTCATTTTTTAGGGGATATTACAACAAAGAAAAACTTACAACCAGGTTTGTGGTGGCCATCAGTTTTTAAGGATTCCCATCAGTTTGTGAAGTCATGTTTGACGTGTCAAAGGGATGACAAACCCCTGAATGCTAATAGAATGCCTTTACAACCTGTTCTACCACTTGCACCTTTTCATAAATGAGGGTTAGATTTTGTGGTCCCTGTGAAGCCAACAACAAAGTTTACTGGGAACAAATATATTCTTGTGGCAACTAACTATTGTACCAAGTAGGTAGAAGCATAGTCCATGAGAGATAACAGAGCAGAGAGTGTGGCTAGATTTATTTACAAAAACATAATGACGAGGTTTGGATGTCCAGTTGAATTGGTTTCAAATCAGGGAGGACATTTCATCAACAAGGTAATCAGGAAGCTTACTGAATATCACCTAATTATCCATGAAAAGTCCATAGTCTACTATCCACAGGCTAATGGTTAGGCAAAATCTACTAACAAAACTTTTGTAAGAATTTTGAGAAGAATTGTTTCAAAGAACAGGAAAGACTGGGATACAAAATTGGATTCAGCACTGTAGGCATTCAGAACAGCATTCAAAGTAAGTACAGGGATGACACCATTCAAGATGGTGTATGGTCTGGAAGAAATTGTCCCAATGGCATTTATTGTTCCTAGTTTGAGAATTGCAATTCAATAAAAATTTTCAGCGGATGAATCATCAGTTTGTAGACAGGAACAACTACTGAAATTGAAGGAAAGCAAGATTCAAGCTGCTTATATAACTGAAGCTATTCAAAGGAGAAGATAGGCTTGGGTAGACATGAATATAAAATAAAAATCATTTTCACAAGGAGATTGGGTCCTGGTGTACAATAGAAGACTTGGCAAGAGGCCGAGAAAACTCAAACTGAGGTATTTGGGTCCCTTTCAAATTGCAGAAGAGATAGGTAGGGGATTCAAAATTTTTATTGGCAGACTCCGAGGGAAGAATATTTCCTAAAGCAATGAATGGTTTTCCACTGAAACCTTTTGTGGGTGGGAACCCTCATTTCAAGAGTAAGATTAATGATGAGTTAAAGCATGTGGCAAATTTTGTGGGTATTTACATGGTTAGTGTTGAGCGGTCACGTCGGGTAGATTCAAAACTCGAATTTAAACGTTACCCTGAGGCAATTTTTTCACAAGTTACTTTCCTTTCATGCTGCACGCGTTTTCTTCTTATAGCCTTGTGCATTTAACTGCTCTATGTCGCCATGTCTAAGAAAGCCCTCACCACAGATGTTTCCTCTACTCTGCCTTCACTAAAAACGGATGAGCAAGCTGCCATGGGGACAAGGAGATCGGCGCAGAAATCTCTTCTCACAGTTCAGGCCATTGCAGTTGCAGATGTCATCATTCATGAAGAGTTGTCAACACCTCTTGAGGAGTCACCACTTGCCATGGAGAGTGGTCATGTTGACTACAACTTCCTTGACATGCGTCATGAGTTAGGTTTACAGGTGGTGGCACATAAAGATTGGCTCAAGAGGATTGGGTTACTTTAGTATGCAATGTTGCCCTAGAAACATTGGAAAAACAATCAATCCCTGATGACTTTGTTAAGTCATATTCAAGATACTAAGGGTAACTTCTATGGCAGTTTTTGGTTAGGCCTTGAGTTGATATCTTTAGTATTTCGACTTCACTTGGAGGATGATAACTCAGTGGCTAGAGCTTCACATGCCTTAATAGAATCAGAATTTGGTCAAGCACAGGGGGACAAGGTTTACTAACCAGTAAGAAAACTGCAGAATCCTTACAGATTTCAGCAAATCAAGTGGTTTTTGGAGAAGGTTTGTGTTTTGGTAAAGCTTGAATACATTTCTCAAGAGAATTATGCTCTTCTTCATGCTGCAGAATGTGGTAGAAAAATAGGTTGGGCCAATTTATTGTTTCAAAGGATCAGTTCAGAAGTGTTTCTAAAAAATAAAAGAAAGGATAGATCCACAAAGATTGGGGCTTTTCTGAGTGCCCTACAGGTTCATGCTTTGAGTATGACAACATTGGGGAGTTTAACTGACAAGGATTTTGTTTTTGGGGGACAGATTGAAGGTAACAAAGAAGCAGAAGTCGGCAGTTCTCAGGCAGAACATAGGACGAAGAAACTGCAGGATTTTTAGGCCCAAGACAAGACACCATCAAAAACTGTCAAGGATGAAGATGACATGTGGAAAAGTTTAGAGAATCAGTTTAATATTGATCTAGACACTTCAATGGGGACCTCAAAACCCATTACAAATGTTGAAGCAGGTAATGTTTTCTCTTCTAAGCCATCCTTGAAATTGAAGAGGAGGAAAATGGAGAGTCCTACAACAGAAGTCAAACCAAATTTGGGGGAAGGTGTGTTGCTCAGTAAGTTTGGAGATCAAATTACAATTTTTGAGGTTTATAAAGCTCTTGACCTTGTTAGAAACTTTGCATCATAGAGCCAACTAAACAGCTCAGTGCTCCAAAGAGAAAAGTTTCAGTTGTGGAAACTCAGATTGCCTAACTACAAAGTGTTTCTAGACAGACTGAGGAGGATGCCAAGCTGATTTCGGATCAGGAGGGTATTATTGTTAAAGTGAAGGATGACTTACTACTAGCTAACAATTCTGTGGAATTTTATAGGGCTCAGTTGCAAAGAAGGAAAAAGTCATCATACATTATTCAGTCCTGGAAGGAACAATGGCTATCAACTCTAGATACCGAATTGGAGGTATTGAAAAATGATCATTCTCAGTGCAATCTGAGAATAGTGTGCTTTTGAGAATAGTACATGCTTGCCAAGAACTAGAGGCAAAACTGTGGGACATGTCTGATGAAGATTTAGATTTGGATGCGTGGTATTTACTGCCACATGATGTTGACGTACTGAAGACTGAGGTCAAAAAAAGGGAGAGCAGGTGTGGTTGGAATTAAAAAGGAGAATGGTTTCTCTAGTTAATATTCCATACCAAAGTTTTGCCAGGGACGAGAAAACTGGTGAATATAAGCTTCTTGAAAACCAATTTGAGGACCTCAAAAAAGAGTTTAATGATTTCAAAGTGCTAAAGCCTACAGATGTCTTTCAAGAACAGAAAACTGAACAGGAGAAACTCCATCAGGTAACTAAGAAAGTTGCACATGTCCTTGAGGGAACAAAGGATTTCCACACTCTTATAGATGCAATAGAGATACATGAGGCTCTGAATCTGGATCTAACAGCACATGTTACTGAGCAGGTTACTAATCTGAACCTGAAGGAGTTGGAGGCAAGTACAGGTACTATAGCCAAGGTTGTTCAAGATATTTTGGGCAAAGAAGATGTAATTGGGAAATTTCTAGACTTTCAGCAAGAGGAAACCTTGAAAAGAAATGAGGAGGAGGTTGCAATAACCACCAGGGATGAAATTAGACCTGCAGCATTGACACATCCATCACTTTCCTTGGAGGAGCCTATGAATGAGTTACCAGGGGATTCTGATATTCACTTACTAGGATAGTGTTTTTTAACGCTAATGGATGGGGGTGTCTTATTGGTATAATATTATGTATTTGTACAAATCGGATTCAGTTCCAGGCACTGTACTTTTCATACTGTTATCTAGTAAGCACTTAGAATTGTTTGTGCAACAAGGGATTAATGGGTGTCAAGTCAAATGTTTTTTTGACCCAAATTTTTTTTGCCACCGGGCTGTGCCAGGTGTTAACCTTAGATATATTTTCAGTTAAGTGTTGGCAGAACCTTAGCTTTTAACTTTCAGTCTTTTGTAAGTTAATTGGCTTGTACCTCTTCATTTCTAGAAGTAAGTTATCTCGCGCCCCTTGTAACGAGATGTAAGAGAGAGAATGGAATGAATGAAGGGTTCTAGCTATGGAGTATCTCAATTTCTATCTATTCTCTATATTCAGTCTTTATTATGTTCCCTGAATCTGTACTGCAACCTGAACAGGTAATGAAACTATGTTAATTCTGTGAGGAAATACTATAATGTCTTGATACATGATTCAGTTGTAATTCCCTATCTCCAATGCCTCAATAATCACCAAAGGATAGATCGTGCAAGAGGCATTTATTTACATCTTTGGGTATTTAGCACAAGTTGATCCCTCAATGCCTCCTATGTGGTCAGATGAGGAGGATGCAAGGATGACTTCACACTTGTTTAGTGGAGAGGGAAAATTATTTAACATGGATATGGATCTATGCCAAGGTGGTCAAAAAAACTTGCATCCTGGATGCAAAGTTATGACCAAGTGAGTGGATTTTTGGACAATGGAAAATGCAAGGTGTTTGCAAGTGAGGGAATCATGCAAGCAAGCTCGTGGAGGCAGGAGGGCACCTGTAGTTCATTGACACCTTGCATGTTTCCCAGGTCTCATTAGTGCCAAGTGGTACCACATGAGAATGACCAAAGCAAAGGCATACGAAGATGACATCACCAACAAAGAATGGTATTATCTAGGAGGTTGCATGCCAAGGTACAGTACTCATACCCTTAAACCAAATTATATAGTTTTTTCTTGATTTTATCTTTGTAATTGATTATATAATATTTTCTATTTTATATTGCCTTTCCTTTAACTCTATGTGGTCAAAGGGTCCACACTTTTGTACATCTCACATTGACTTGCATCGAACCACCATGGATTGTGGCGTCATGGGCAGATAATGATGAAGCCAAGTACTCTGGGACTATTGAAAGGATACTAAAGGTTGATTTTAGAACCTTTTGACACAAATGTTGATGAAGCCAGGTACTATGGGACTACTAAAAGGATATTAAAGGTTGATTTTAGAACCTTTCACACCTTCATCTTCGAGTGCAAGTGGCGCTACAAGAGATGGCTTCATTACTGACGCCAAATACTTGACATCATTGGTGGGTGTCGCTATATGCATTGCTAAACCTGGAGCGACATCCATTTTTTTTTATAAATGTTATTTTGCAATATTGACATCTATACCAACGTGCATATTGATGTGCATACTGACAAAAATACCGACGTTGTCAAGAATTGTGCAGTGCGACTAGGAAAGCGTCGGGCCTCTGACTGTGAGGATCCGTAGCAAAATCAAGCAAGGCGTAGACGATTTGAAGTCAAAAACACACTAAAAAAGAACAAAACTCCAGCCATGAAAGATCCACTTTGAAAAAGTACCAAGATTAACTCAAAAGTCTTGTGTGTGTAAAGGCTAGGTGTAGCCTTGCTCCCAATTGCACAAATGCAGTGCTCTTTCGGCCTATTAAAAACCCTAAATTGGCGCTTTGATTTTTCATCGTGATCATTTCATGGAAGCTTTAGTACTTCAGTGGAGAAGCCCAAGTAGTTATTTGAGGAGGGGAAACCCTAATTGGAGTCCTCACAACCTCGGACATGTAGTGGAAGCAGCACGGGACTACACTAGCACCCTGTAATGGAATGGTTGTATCTCCTTGCTCATATGCCCAAATGAGCTCATTCTTGGCTCTAAAACTTCCCCCTAGCCTGAGCAGCAATAGAACCATCATTGATGTGGTATTTTGAGCCATGTTTTGCTATTTTTGGGCTATTTTTTTATCATTTTATGGCCAATTTAGCCATTTTTTGCCCAAAAATGAGGAATCCCAAACTCCGAGCAAACTTTTTTGAGTGATGATAAAATTGAGCAAGTTAGTGAGAGACACTTTATCAAAACAGTCTTAGCCAAGAGTTCCTTTAAGTCACTCATTTATGTAAGTCACTAATTTCTTCACTTGAGAGAATAAATAAATTGGCCCTAGACCTCCTAAAGATGGCGGTTGGAAGTAAGAAAGGATATGCTAAGCAAGAGGTAGGTGCTAGCAAGACTCACATTGGAAAACTCTTAATCTTGTTCTTTCTTGTGTCTTTTGCTAGCAAAAAAAATCGTAGCTTTTCTATTGCCCAAAGAAATTTTGTAAGTTTGGGAATATAATTTTTCTTCAACACTTGTCTAACATTGCTCTCTCTCTCTCTCTCTCTCTCTCTCTCTCTCTCTCTCTCTCTCTCTCTCTCTCTCTCTCTCTCTCTCTCTCTCTCTCACACACACACACACACACACAATGTACACTATGTTTTTTATGATTGTATGGAAATTCATGTGATGTAGTCTCCATACAAAAAAACCTTGCTCCCTCTCAACAAGGTTGTGTGTCCACCACCACATCCACCACCATCCTCAAGTGCAAAGATTGTTGGGGACAAGGACTATAGCATTTTATTTTATTTTGAGAGGAAACTCTCTCTCTCTCTCTCTCTCTCTCTCTCTCTCTCTCTCTCTCTCTCTCTCTCAGCGTGCTTCTAGAAAACCTGTGTGATGAGTAGGCAACAACATGATCAAAATTAGTAAAAAAGCCATGCTCAAAGTGAGCCATGACATCATAGTAGCACAACAAAAAAACAACCAGATCATGGCCTTTTACACAGAGGCCTAACCAACAAATACATAAACAACCCTGATAACCACCAGCTGACCACAGATGACCCTTAACAAACTAGCCAGAAGAAAGGAGGCCGACCAAGACCAAACAAAAAATTGATCTGCATAGCATGCCGAGAGGGTGGGGCCCACATTCCCCATCACCAGTAAAGGAATCTCTAGTTGCCACAAAGACTGCGCCTTTGACATTGACAAACTGCGTGCATAGAGGGAACCTCTGAATAGATCCAACATAATAGCCTGACCAACGAAAGCCACCAGTAGTAGCTGAACAAGATCCAAACAAGAACGCCTACGATGCCTCAAAGCAAAGCAGACCACCCCGGACTTGTAGTCTGTAAATACCAAGATGAATAATTGAGCCTAACCCACAACCAAGGTCGAAATCACAAGCCAGTCAATCAGAAGCACCAGCATTCTCCAAGATCAAATCTGACACACACCTTGAAGCGAAGACCACATGATATTAGAAGGGAGCCTTGCCCTAGCAATGAATAGCTGAAGTGCAAAATCAAGAACATCCCGTGATGAAACAATAGCCAGGCCACCCATTTACCCTCCCAGTGAGGAGGCAAGAGAAGCGACGCCTCGCGTATGATAAAAAATATGGGGGCAGACGAGGAAAAGCAGCAACGAGAAAGCAGGCCTGCATGATGCCTCACCCTAGAGACTTCCCGGTCTGAGATTTCCATGGAGCACCCTCCAACAAGGCACACCTATACCCTGTCCTGCCACAACACCCCCCCTTCGAGTTCCCCCCAAGCTCCAAGGCCTCGCAAGCTCTGCAACACGGGAGGCCTCACTTCCACACGACCCAAGGGTCCATTGACTCTATGCACTTTTAATTTTATATATATATATATATATATATATATATATATATATATATATATATATATATATATATATATATATATATATATATATATATATATATATAAAATCCTCCCTAAAGGATATGCGCCAACGTAGATCCTTCAGGGTTTTTTAAAAAAAAACTCATGAATACGAAGCGAGTAGGGCTAAACCCATGTCCTTTTAATGCATATCTACAAAGATACTTAGAAAACTTTGATAATGAAACTAAAAGAGGAGGAAAAGTGGAGGGGTACACATGTGCCAGTTGAGGGCGAGGCAATCGGCGCATATGGCATGTAGGTGGTGGTTGACGTAAGAGTTGGTTAGAAGGGGAGCATGACATGCGATTAGAGAATTGATGCGACTCCCGAAAGTAGCCCACCTGAGCGAGAGTAGGCATGTGTCTTGCAATAGGGGGAGGAGAGGAGACTGCAGTATTTTTTTTAGTGAGGGCTTCACCCCAAGGATGCCGAAACCCCTTCAATGGAAACCCCTTCAATGGGGTGGACATTTTCAATCTTTTTGTAGTGAATAAGTGAATAGGGGTCCACATTTTCAACCTTTTTATAGTGAATACAATGTGAGTAGCATATACCTAGAATGGAGTAGTATATACCTAGAGTGGAGCTTGGGAGATGAGATGGGAAGGAAAAACCCACGTTTGTTTTGGGAAGAAAACTTGGTGATTAGGTGTGGACATTTTGAATGAGTTGGTGATTAGGTGTGGACATTTCGAATGAGTTTTTAAAGGGAAAAAAAAAAGCCTCCCTAAAGGATGTGCGCCACGCAGATCCTTTAGGAGGCTCTTTTCTTTTTTTTAAACTCAATATTTTTGTAATGAACACAAAGTGAGTAAGCTAATTATCCACAATTGTGAAAATATAAATACTTGATCATTTGCTTGTTGGCTCTAACCTCGTCCCGCCTCTCACTTTCTCACTCTCATGTGTACGCAAAGAGAAAAGCATTGTTGTGCTTATGCATGGTGTGCATGAGGGGCATCTATGTGAGGGCTGAAGAACGACCAATATTGAGTAGGTGGTGCTGGAGTCAATGCCACCCAAGGGATCACGAGCTTGTGTGTTTTTTGGGCATAAAGCACCTCAAGTTGGATGAGGACAATCGAACCAGCAAGGGACCCGGTTGGTTCAACTGCAAGGACTAGGCCCATGCTATCTGTATGAACGTGCTAGCTAAGCAGCTCACGAGCATGCTATCCAAGGGGTGAGATCTTATGTGTGTGGCACCTAGAGGTAGGAATTCAGTTTAGTAGAGCCACACAAATAGAGAGAGAGAGAGAGAGAGAGAGAGAATGAATTCATGTTGGACATGAGACACCAAGCAAGGCACGTTTCTCCAATAGTGCAAGGCATGTTTCTCCAACATTGCATCTGTAATTCCAAATTCGTGGCTAGAGAGAGCGTCTCTACCTGATTCTATGAGATGCTATGTGTCATCCTTTAGGACTACCAAAACCTGATGCTTCTTTATGTAAACCATGTCATCTTCCGAAGATATTGGTCACAAATGTCTTTTTCAAGGGAGTCAAGAGTGATTCCCCTTTAGTTTTACTTTAGTTTCACCTCTTAGGTAATTCAAATGAAAATGCAAGGCCCTTTTTGAATTACTTGGAAGGTAATTTAAATTAAAAGAGAAGCCAAGTTGGGTGAGGGCATACGACGGCGGGGGTGCGGGAGATACAAGTGGCAGGACACATGTTGGAGGTGGTGCATGCATGTGGAGCAACATGAATGAGGTAGAAAAATATTCAGGTTTGTCTTTTTTAAATTCTTTGTGTGGAGCTCGAGAAGCAAGAAAGCGCTTGCAGCAATCTATAGTACATGCTTCGTTGCTTGCAGGTTGGGCTCGAGCTTTAGGTGATAAACAATAGAGGACGTTCCCAACTAATGTGAGGAGCTGGGATCTTGTGAGATTCTGCCTAATAGATTGAGAGAGCGAGTAGGTGGTATATGGAGCTTTAGTGAATAGAGTCTTCTTTTACTCTCTCTCTCTTTATACTAAATGTAGAAGTGAATACACTTTTGTTTCTTAAAGTTTTTCAATGTGTTTTTCAAAAAAAATCTCACCCAAAAGGTCTAGGCACGTTTAGAAAATACATTTTTCCTCAACAATGAAAATAAGTTGGATTTCTCCCAATTTTTAGGTCAAAATTTGAAGCTTTTGCCAATGATTACACTAAAACTTGTGTAAATTTCTTGGTTTTCTTAAAGGCAAGCTCAAAATCTAGACTAGATTTTACAATTTCAACCGGTTAAAATACATTGGATCCTGATTTTTTTCCAACACTGAGAGAGAGTCTCACTTCTTTCTTTTTTAATTTTTTTTAAACATCCAAAAGTCACTTTCGTATTTTAGAATGACTTCTAAGTCCCTTGTCACACTAGGGCGCATGTCCCACTATTTTTTTTGCAGATGACCGGTAATGATGTTGTCTCATTGGACTTCAAAACAAAATCTTCACATTTTTCTCAACGAATGGGAGTAGACAAGGTGGTTAAACCTCCGGCTTAGACACTATCTGTCAGGGTTCGATGCCTCTGAAACAAACTCCCGCGTACACATTTTGCAGTTAGTCGCTACTTGGTGCAAGGCCATCCCTTTGTCTTCTCATTCGTAAATGACTAGCTACCACCTCCACATGGCCTTTGCTTCTCTATCTTAGTGTGAATTAGGCTTAAGACAAATATCCCCCTCATTTTTTTGCCTAACCCTCACCCACCCGTATGCCTTGCCTAGCATGTGCAACACTACACCTTGGGGCTTGCCTTGCTCCTCTAGTAGCTTCCACCTTAGACTACATACACGAGCACATGTGCAGTATGAGAGAGAAAAACAATGATATATGCACACAAATTATTTTCAACAAGCCAGTTTCAACGGTTTACAATCCATAATAATCCAACTCGCCTTTGTACTCTAAAAAATCAATGGATGAAGAACATTGGAAGACTCCAATAACAAACCCATATAGACTAATATTAAAATGGTTGAAAGTACACATCTTAAAACAACAACTACAATAAGATAGAAATGGAGGAAAAAAAAATAGTACAAGATACTCATATGGGTTCACGGACTTATTGCTCAAACACTAGCTTACAATGCGGAATCTAGTTGTCCTCATTGCTAGTGTTATCGTTGCTATCATTGTTGGCTCCATTGGCTTGACCTTTCATAGTAATGTATGTCCTCCACAATTCTATCTAAGCCTCCACGTGTGGCTTGAAGGCTACACACTCTTATGGGGTGTGATAACCATGTTTCCCTCAAAGCATGATTGCATTGTTGAAAATAACAAAAACCTGCTCAATATTGAGTTTGATTGGAGGTGCATTTAAATCAGGGTGATACATGGCATTGAATACGGTGTTGTGGCATCGTGGAATGCATGGAAAGCCTCCATGTACTTGCATGCACTTTGTGCTATGCCAATATTATCCATTGCATACACAGTGTCAAGAATGTAATTAGCATGCACGTTGTTGATGGAGTCGACATTGGGGTGTGGGGGGGTGGAGAGGTGGTCAACCATGCTGAAGGCCATGGCCAAGTTGTACAGGTGGCCAATGCTGATCATGTTATCTGTGGTTTCCCCTCGGCATGGTAAATGTGGGAATGTGAGAAGACTAAAGAAGAAGCTTGTGGAAAAAAACATAGAGAAACTTGCAAATGAATGGAAGTAGTGATAAAATTCTTCCCAAGGCACTTCCTACAACAACAACAATAGGTCCAAGGAGAAGGGAGTTTACAAAGGTAAAAACAAACTTGCTCATGAATAGTTTGAAGCTTTTCGCAAGGACTGTAAGTGTTTTAAGTGTGGGGAGCAAGGACATGGCTATCATTCTTGCCCCAAGAAAAATGCTCGCAATGAGAGTCCTAGGGCTTCCACCATCGAAGCTCCAAAAGAGGATGCTCATTGCAAAGGATCATCTCTCTCCTATGCTTGGGGAAAGGTAAGGGAGCATGATGCCTTCATCTTGTTTGACCCTGGTTCTACTCACAACTTCATATCAACGGAGTTGGCCACTAAGTTGGGCATTCAAGCTTTCAAGATGGGAGATATTGTAATAGGGGCTGACAAAGCTTTCAAGGGATATCAAGCCTCCGTTACTTCCTTGATTGGGAAGTTGAGGCTTCATGTCCAAATCTATGTCGACAAAGCGGACCTTTTCATCCCTCCTTTCCAACATGAGGATGCTATCTTATGGGCGCCATGGTTTGATCGCATGGTTGCCAAAATGAAGTTCCCTGAAAGGAGAATCTACTTCGCCTATATGGGAAAGAACATGTATATAGATGCTAATGAGTCTGGTCATACTATACCACTTGTAAATTCACCAGCTTTTGATAAATCAATGAAAAGCTCAATTTCTGCGCACATGATTTTTGTCAAAGAATCCACTAATGACGCTAATGGTTTATCAAATGAAAATGGTAGGAATTAAAGAAGAATCCACTAATGACGCTAATGGTTTATCAATTTCTGCGTACATGATTTTTGTCAAAGAATCCACTAATGACGCTAATGGTTTATCAAATGAAAATGGTAGGAATTAAAGAAGAGTTAGACTTGTCTAATTTTCTAAATGGATTCCAAGATGTTTTAATCGATGATATCCCTATGGACTTACCTCCAAAACGAGCGGATGATGACCATCGAATAGAGCTACTACCAGGAAGCTCACTGCCTAACAAGCCTCCTTATCGAGTTTCCCAAGCCCAACAAGAGGAGATCATGAGACAAATAAAAGAATTGGTACACAAAGGGGTGGTGAGGCCTAGATCCTCTCCCTTTTGTTCTCCAGTCCTTTTATTGCAAAATACAGATGGTACATACCGTATGTGTGTAATGGAAATGGCCTATGAACTTTGTGAATAGCTGAATTAAGAGAATTAGAGTGAGCATTTTTGTGAAATTACTTTGAGAACATAGAGGGTGAACTTAATTGATGGTAGCAACATGAACATAGTACTTAATTAACTTGGCATGAACAATACTTTTGCAAGAGAAAGAGTATTAGAGAACATGACAATAGTTGAGGACTGAATTTACTTGGAGCCGGTCCCCCCTCTAAAAGGCGTTTTTATAGATTCTCCCATCAAGAGAGACTTGGTACAATACAATCTTTGTGTTCCTTGTGACCTTGGTGATGCTATGAATATGGAAAGCTTCATGCATCACGAGCATAAAAAAACTTTGCAAAAAGCATTAACTATCCCAAGGCCTCAAACACCTTCTTTGAAGGTAGAGAGCTAGCTGGGAATGAGGGTAGGGAAGAGGAAGAAGAATCATTCATAGAAGAAAGAAATAGTTCTTCACTTATCATCACTCTTCTTCCTTAGCATACCATAATAGCATAGTAATGAAGATGAGGAAGATGGCAAGCTTAAGCATTGAAGCATTGCTCTTGGTTGGATTTGCATTTCATAGCCAAGAGTATTGGTGTAGGCTCTCCACTTCTCAACAAAATTAGAGAAGGAGATGGAGCTCTTGCACTTTGCACTCCACACCATGAGAGAATGTGTGTGTGTGTGTGTGTGTGTGTGTGTGTGTGTGTGTGGGAGAGTATACCTCCCTCTCATGCTTGGTCCACCAAACCTCTCTCTCTCTCTCTCTCTCTCTCTCTCTCTCTCTCTCTCTCTCTCTCTAGTAATATTTAATTATATCATTTGAAACATGTGTCCTCTTTTTCCTCTTTGAGAGAAAGAACTTAATTATTTATTTGTATGCATCTAAATTATTATTGGACCCCTTTAAAGGCTATCCAATAGAATTCAAGCACATCATGAGGGCCACATGTGGAGAATTTTTTGAACATGTGTCTTTTATGCTTCTTAAGTCACTTGGTTTGATCTGAATACTTTAAGCACTTAGTCAATCAAGCATGTATCTTTTATGCTTCTTAAGTCATTTGGTTTGAATTGAATACTTCAAACCTTAGTCAATCAAGCATGGAAACGTTCATGCGGGTCTTGAGAATTTATGTTTGAATTTAACATTTTAAAAACCTTAGTCATTTAAGCATAAAAATCATCTCAAGCTTTGGGCAAGGTTCCCACAACCACTTTAAGCATCTTAGCACCTCATACTTGGGTAGGATTCCCACCTCGAGGTTATCCCTAGCTTGCGTAAGGTCAAAGAACTTTTTAACACTAACTTTTGGAGGTCTTTAATGAAGCTAACCCTAAGGTCTTTTAAGATCCATTAGATGTAAGTTGCTCTTTGATAGACTGCCTCCTTTTGGACCCCTATTGAGATGTAACCAACTCTCCTCTTGGTCCCTTGCTCGGATAAATCTAGAAGCACTTATTGCACATTGCTCTTTGGTAGACCGTCTCCTTTTGGACCCCTATTGAGATGCAACCATTTCTCTTTTTGGTCCCCTGTTGAAATAGGTCTAGAAGTACATAGCTATATCCTAACTCTTGTTCCCCTTTTATCTTCCCATACTAAATGATCAGTTTAATATGAGAAAATCATTTGGTAAAGTTAGATATTATATTTTATGACAATGTGTGTGGATTATCGAGCACTAAACATATCACTATCAAAAAAAGATTTCCCGTGCCTCGAGTAGAAGATATATTAGATAAGCTACAAGGCTCTACCTACTTCAGTAGGATTGACCTTAAAAGTGGCTATCATTAAATAAGGATAGTAGATGAAGATATCCTAAATGCCGCGTTTTGTACAACGTTTGGTCTTTATGAATATCTAGTCATGCCTTTTGGCTTGACCAATGCACCTGTGACATTCAATTGTTTGATGGAGAAAATATTTAGACCCTACCACAAGTTCATTGGATCAATGCTCACAATGGGCGAAATACTTACCTCTTGTAGAGTATGCGTACAATAATACTGTCCATAGGCTACTACGGGAAAAGCACCTTTTGAGATCATAGAGGGAAGACCTAAAAGTCCCTTGCTACTTAAAGTACATGGGAAGATCTTCAATGTTGCTGATGAGTATATCGGTGACCTACAAGAATATTTTCAAAAGGTTAAGGAGGATATATCCATCTCTCAACAAATAAAAAAATTTGTTGCTGACAAGCACAGAAGGGCCTTAACGTTCAAAGAAAATGGTGGGTCTTACTTAAGTTTCCCAAGGCTCGATTGAGGCAAACGACGGGCAAAAATCTTACGGGCCATCAAAAGTATTATGCTAAATTAGCAAAAAGATACTATGGTCCTTTTCAAATCTTGAAGCCAAACAATGAGATGGCTTATCAACTCAAGTTGCCCAACCATTGGCTTATACACAATGCTTTTCATGTGATCCTACTTAAGCTCTACAAAGGAGATCCACCAAGAGAACCAATTACTCATGACCCTCTAGAAATAGAAGACCAAGAAGAGGTGCTGCAACCCGAAGCTATCCTTTGGCATGAAGACAAGGTACTACGGTATGATAAGATTATCCGACGGTATCTTATTTAGTTCAAAAACTATCCTTTTGAAGATGCTAGATAGATGCAAGGAATATAGCTTAAGGATAGTATGAACCTTGTCAATGCTTACAATGTTGCACTAGAGTAAGCAAATGTAAAATGCTTTCTAAATGAACAACGTTTTTGTCTTAAAAGACTAATCCTTTTTTGTGCACAAATTTAAATAGTATGCATGCTTAGAATTATGTTTGTGATGACATCACTCAAAAACCAAGTAGAATTTGTCTCTCTACTTTGGGTAGTATGATACGGAGTAAAGAGCAGGCATGCTTGCGACAGCTACGTCTACCGAGCACCAAATGGACTAGTCATCCATTCAAGAATGATGTCATAGGGTGAAAAGGGATTCTCTATCCGCTAAGAAACGTAGAGTAATGACTAAGACTTTATCTCTTCTACCTCATAGTCGAGGACGACTATAATTTCAAGAGAGAGGTAATGTCATAAAATCTAATATATAACCAACCCAAATGATTTTCTCATATTAAACTGATCATTTAATGTGGGAGAATAAACGGGAATAATGGTTAGAATATAGACATGTGCTTATGGATCTGTCTCAATATTGGACCAAGGTTAAAGGGGTCTAAATCAGATATGGTATGTTAAAGAGCAATGCTAATTAATGGAGCTTAAAGACCTTAGGGTTAGCTTCATTAAACACCTCTAAAAGTTAGTATTAAAAGTCCTTTGACCTTAGGCAAGCTAGGGCTAACCTTGAGGTGGGAATCCTACCCAAGCATGAGGTGCTTGTCGGCTTGCTAAGTGTTTGTGGGAACCTTTCCCAAAGCTTGAGGTGATTTTTATGCTTAAAATTACTAAGGTTCTTGAAGTGTTCAATTCAAAGATAAACTCTCAAGAGGCATCAACGTTCCATGCTTGATTGACTAAGTGCTTGAAGTATTCAATTCAAACCAAATGACTTAGGAAACATAAAAGACACATGCTTGAAGTATTCAACTCAAACCAAATAACTTAAGAAACATAAAAGACACATATTCAAAAAATTCTCCACATGTGGCCCTCATGATATTCTTGAATCCTATTGGATAGGCTTTAAAGGGGTCAAATGAGAATTTAGATGCATAAAAATAAATAATTAAGTTCTTTCTCTCAAAGAGGAAAAAGAGGACATGTGTCCCAAATGATATAATTAAATATTAAGAGAGAGAGAGAGAGAGAGGAGAGAGAGAGAGAGATGGACCAAGCATGAGAGGGGAGTATACTCTCCCACACACACATACACATTGACTCATTGTGTGGAGTGCAAAGCGCAAGAGCTCCATCTCCTTCTCCAAGCTTGTAGAGAAGTGGAGAGCCTACACCAACACTCTTGGCTATGGAATGCAAATCCAACCAAGATACATGCTTCAGTGCTTAAGCTTTCCATCTTCTTCATCTTCATTACTATGCTATTATGGTATGCTAAGCAAGAAGAGTGATGATAAGTGAGAAACTATTTCTTTCTCCTATGAATGATTCTTCTTCCTCTTCCCTACCCTCATTCCCCGCTAGCTCTCTCCACCTTCGAAGGTGTTTGAGGCCTTGGGACTGAGGCTTGGGATAGTTAATGTTTTTTGCACAGTTTATGTCATGCTCGTGATGCATGAAGCTTTCCATCTTCATAGCATCATCAAGGTCACAAGGAACACAAAGATTGTATTGTACCAAGTCTCTCTTGATGGGAGAATCTATAATACAAACGCCTTCTGGAGGGGGGACCGGCTCCAAGTAAATCTGGTCCTCAACTATTGTCATGTTCTCTAATACTCTGTCTCGCTTGCAAAAGTATTGTTCATGCCAAGTTAATTAAGTACTATGTTTATGTTGCTACCATCAATTAAGTCCACCCTCTATGTCTTCAAAGTGATCTCACAAAAATGCTCTCTCTAATTCTCTTAATTCCGCGATTCTGAAAGTTCATAGGCCATTTCCATTACATATGAATCTCTAGATTAGGAAGACAAATACGTGTAAGAGAAGCGTGGTAACAAGAACATTGTCTACCTTTGTAATTTTTTTCATGAGGTTGGAATCCTCTATAAATGTCTTTGTATTTATACTCATTTTGGTGAAATATAAATATGTCATATTAAGTGAGAGTATTTAATTTAGATTACTAGAATTTCATACAGATTTGAGAAACATTGTTGACCTTTACAAATATTTTGTTTTTCTTAATCACTCCACCATGAAGAAATTCAAGAAATATTTTGATTGCAGCCTAAATATTGATGGTTATTTTTATTAATGTGGATCATAACCTTTGTCAAGGTGGCATCATTTTGGGATGTTGAATATATCGTGCTTCATTAGCAACGTTTCACAAGTTGAGAAATCTAAATTCTTGCTTTCCAACGCGTTATTGTTTCCATATTAGTATACCTATGCCAAGCTTGACTTAGAGAAAGGACAGCTTGATATGGAAGTGTCGATGTATAGCGTGATTAATCGGTGAACAATTAACTTATTATTGATTCATGTTTC
This sequence comes from Adiantum capillus-veneris, assembly GCF_014529385.1. NCBI lineage: Eukaryota > Viridiplantae > Streptophyta > Polypodiopsida > Polypodiales > Pteridaceae > Adiantum > Adiantum capillus-veneris. The sequence goes on from NC_140938.1 coordinate 143,695,784, forward strand.
AACATACATATGTTGTAAAGCCTTCGAGTTTCCTCCTTCTTTTTTTTGTAGTGCTGGCTAGCTAAAATACTTACTAGGTTTTTGTATCAAATATTCTTAAATATCCCTATTCATTGACTTGTTTGCTGCTAAAGATGATACCAATAGCTATCACTCTTGTGAATTAACTATTAGATTGTGGATTTGACTTCTACTTATGCAACTCATTTGGATAGAGAAAGTGTAAACATAAATTATAGATGTATGTATTGATAATGATGAAGATATGTGCTAGTGGAGCCTATGTAAACTACTAATCAAGAAAGCTTTCGTTGGATACTATTGCAATAGGGATCACATGTGGTTTCAAATACCAAAGAAATGGATTTACCAAAACATTGTCAAGAACGGGGGGTGGACACAAGGGAGTAAAAATTGGCTCCTTGATTGGTCAATTTTCTAGTGCTGAGTGTTAATGAACAAAATTTTGTGAGGTCTTTGAACACAAAGCAAGATGAAGGGGGCCTTAAAATGGAAAATTGATACAAATTTCACCTACTTTAAGTTTATATATATAAATGTTCAACTTTTAGGCTGTTTTCAACAGCTTGTGGCTCCCAATCGGCTCTGACACTACCTAGGCTTATTTCACATCAATTTGTTCACATTGTCACTCTCTTTGGCCGTCGTGTGATGCTAAAAAGTCATATCCTACTCGGATTCTTCAAAAATCAACCTGCAACTTGGTAATTTCTACAAAAAATGATTTTTCTTCTATTTGGTTTGAAATGATGTAGTACGAATTGGATGCCAGCTTATGATTACTTATACTTTGATGGTTTGTCTTTTTCCGTCATAAATTGTGTGCAGTTGTATCTTTTCAACAATTGGTATTACAAGAAATGCATATTTCACCATATATCGCTAAAATATTGTTCTTTCTTTTTTTGGCATATATTGTAACCTGGTTTCTGTTTTTTCGTCATAAATTGTGTGTAATTCTACTTCTCAACAATTGTTATTACATAAAAAAGCATATTTCACCATATATTGGTTGCAAAGGTATTTCAACGACACATTCTACTTGTAAACAATTAGCCTAACATGAAACGCGGCTTTAAGTGTAGTTGCATTGTATGTTAGTGTAAAACGTGCACATGGCAAGCCCCCAAGGGCTCATGCTTTTTCCTATTCCTTATATGCCTTGGCAAGAGTTATTCATGGATTTTATTATAGGGTTTTCATCACTTCATCATAGCACGATATGATCTCTACTAACTTTGATAGATTTAGCAAAATGAAATATTTTATTGCATGCATGAAACATCGACTGCGTCCTAACAAGACGCCCACAGTGTGGATAGGTGTTTTTATAGGAATCTGAAGAAGAATCCCTCAATTTCAAAGTCCAAAATTGAAAGGCTTGTATATTGTAAAAAATAGAAGGTGATATTTTGATGGTGGTCCTATAGTTGGGGAGGCAAGAATCACTACGATTAGCAAGAGTAAACTTAACCAGGAAGCATCGTTGGCCAGTAACAATTTGGTGATGCGGTAGTATAGTAGCAACCATATAGGTCCGCGATTTACTTCGGAATACCAAATCTTCTTTCACCGCGTTTGCTTTGTGAAAAAAAGAATTAATCTCTTTTCGTCCCTCCCCCCCACACCTACCCCCATAAATTACTATACTATACTATTAAGTTTAATAAGCTAGTAAGAAGTCTACTAAGTTACCACTACCCATTATTTTGGGCGATCGTCTGAATGTAAACAATGAGTATAAAAGCTATCGGAATTAGAATGAAAATTGGAGCGGCTACAAACGCAAGAATGTTTACTTCCGTATTCGTAGTTCAAATCATTAATTGGGAAATAAATTGAGCGGTCCTATCGAGAGAAACTCTCGGATTCCGTTATGATCCTTCAATTTTTAGTTAGTCGGATTGACCGAATTAAATATTTTTAGTTGATTATAAGGCGTTGAAACCAAATTTCTCATATCGATTATGTAGTATATCACACAATTAGCTAAGTATGCAATACAAATAGATACCAAGAATACCTCTCTCTAACTTTTACAAGCAGATCAGATCTGCCACTTCCACTTCTTAGGGTAAATCATGTTGGTTGCTAATTAGCAAGCTATCTTAGGGTAGGATGCATCCCTCAAGATGTAGCAAAACACAAATCAAAACTACTTGCAAGATACTTGACACTTCTCAATGAGTAGCAAAAAAATTTTGCAGATCTTTGCCTACAATATTTTCCTTTCCTTTCAAGTATTGTAGTCACTTATGTACACTGTCATATCTCCAACATGCATAGTGTTTACCATGCAAATATAGTTTAGCTTTAAGAAAATTTCAAGTTTACATTAATTCTTTCCCACACATCGAGAGAGAGGGAGGGAGTTGCGTGTTATTGTAGAGGATTTATGAATTTGATCACTAGAAAAATGTAATAAGGGATTTCAATGTGATCAATAGAAAAACATAATTATAGATTAAAGGAGATGAACATCCAAGCTAAGTGCAACTACTATTAGGTTAAATTATTGGTTTGAGGACATTCAAGCTAAGTGCCACTACTATTATAATTAAAGGCTCTTGTCTATTCGAAGTGAAGATAACATCTTGCCATTTGCATACAATCAGTTAGTGTCAAAAAAGTACTAAGAATTCAAGAGACTAGCTGATGCCGTGATAGGCCCTGAAAATGTAACCATAAGGTGCGGTTTTAGTGCAACAATCCACATGGATCAAGAGGTTTCAGCAGTATTGAGACTCAACACAATGCTTCGCATTCTCTTGAGAAACTTGAACAAGAACATACCATTGTGTCTTTGGTACATCTGGCTCTTATAGAAAGTGCCAGAAACTTTCATAACAAGCTTTGAGTCCATGTTGTGCTCAACAGCAAGGATCCTTTGGTGGCCAGTTAGGGACAAGCGCACCTTGAATCAAAATCATCTCTGCGTCACCTCCATATGCTTTTGGATCAATGAAGTCCGCACCGAATTCCTCAACCAGAACAAGACTTGTTTTGATGTCATTCAAGAAACTAATCTAGGTGGTTTTCTCAGCAGGTATTGAGTTAGTCTGGCGAACAAACATCAATATGTAACAACAAAACAGAAGCCCTGTTGCCATGCATGTGTATGCGCGGCGCTTGGATTTAGTAGCGAATACCTTGTCTCTTGTCACTTTATCAACAAAAGGCGCTGCCATCTTCCATAAAGCTACTAAAATTGAGGGAGCATTCACAAAATACAGCATCATTAATCGAGCTCTGGGTAATGATTCTGAGTAAACGACCAAGGCAAACACTTCAAAACAGGGCTCATAGAGATGGCAATGATACAAGCCGGAGCCAGAATACCTGTACAAGCTGGAGGCCGGAGACCAAAGACTTAAAATCCCAAGCCTCTCTATCCAAGCCCCTCCAAGTCCACAATCACGATGAGCTTTTCAACACCTGCTGGAGCACTAAACATCCGAGCACAGAAACAATCAGGTCATGAAAAAGCTGCGGATGGGACACCACCTCACATTACGAGAAGGCCTTAGGCCGCTAGATCTGTACCTGGCAACCGCTTTGTCTAAACTGTACACTGTAAATCCTGATTCGACAAGTGCAAAAGGGTGCAAGAATGTGATAGATGTGTGTGTATATGTCCATATGAGCAGCCCTATTCAAGTACAAGTATGCATGAATCTCACTCTTGAACTCTTCGAAATCCATCTTGTTGAAGATATGATGGCAAGCAATGAGAAGAAGCAGAGGGCATCTCATCTTCTTCGAGAGGCCCAACAAATAGAGCTTCCCCTGGGCCAGCTCAGTCTCTACTTGCTCTCAGAGATGAATCCCTGAGGCACAAGGAAGCCCTCCATGTCTGGTGCTGGGACAGTATCTCGATGTTGGGCGGCACGTGCATCGGCGCAAGAACCTCAGAAGCATGGCGTCGTCAATTCCCTCCATTTTGAGCGATTTGATGCCTGCGCAAGATGTTGGGTAGGAGCAGAAGGGGGGGAGGAAGGTGGGGCGAGGGTTTAGTACTAACCTGCATGGAGACGCCTTGCGCGAGGAGAGAGGTTCGCATTTCGGCAACTTCATCTCCACGCCATCGTCTTCTGGGTGCCAGACCTCCATGCAGTGTTCGGAAAAAATGTGTCTCAGCTGAATATCGTGCCGTTTTCAATTTCCAAAATGCCGGTTGAGGGCAAGGGGAAAAGGAGAATGTAAAAACCTGCCTAATCTTCTAAAATTTCCTCTTGGCAAATTCAAGGAAAGGAATTTTGTATGTTTGAAAAAATGATTTTTCCCGAACACTGCCTCCATGCTTCCCGTCCTCTACTGCTTTCTGCTAGACACCAAGAAGTTATGATAGCTCCCCATCACCATCTGGTTGTAGAGGTGAGCTACTATTTGAGCTACCCGGAAAACATCATTTTCCTAAGGGAAAATTACCAAAATACCCCTCTAATTTGCAAAAAGTCCCAAAACACCCCCAATATTTTGTCACAAATTCCCAAAATGCCCTTCAATTTTTCCAAAATTCCCAAAGTACCCCTGGTCGTGAGATTAAATTTCTTGAAAGACGAAAAAATTTGTAGCTTTTCATAAGAAGACTAATTGTCTATCAATACAAGATGCTAAAACTAGAATTTGGGTATGTTACGTAGGCTTTGGAGATTAATTGCCCTTTTTGCAAGGTAATTTGTGACAAATTAAATGCTAAGCACTCAAAAACGGATCTAAATTGTCAAAAAGGAATAAAGATTACAAAATCTTGAACAGTCCAACCAATATATATGCAAGGGTATTTTGGTAATTTTTGAAATTTGAGGAGTATTTTGGGAATTTCCACAAATTAGAGGGGTATTTTGGTCATTTTCCCTTTTCCTAACTATATGCAATTCCTCTTGATGTTTTTTGGCTTGCCTCAAAGGGGTGAGGCCTTAGGCCGTTTACACACTGCCCATGGCAGCCCATAACCTGCCCAAGCCTGGGTCTTTAAAAATAAAACATGGGCAGCCTTTGTCCAACAACCCCGTTACACACAAGGAGCCCAATTCAAAAAATCAACTCTCTCAAAAATCTGAAAAATGGGCAAGTGTGAGCTAGTCATGTGAGGCAAAGAAAGAGTGCATAAAATTCTGGCTGCACCTGTCTTTCAAGACTCCATACATTGTCGTCACATGCTCTACCTCATCGAGCAATCCAACTCATCTTAAGAAGTCACTGTCTGAGTTCATTATGTAAGACAAAAGGCAACATTGATAGTCAAAATTGAGGATACAAGAACACAGCAGTATTTTTGGACATCAAATCCCCATAGTATTGAGCCTAGACACAACACTCACAAAAACCATGGAACTCAAACTCTTAAAATGCTGATCAAACAACTACCAAACTCCACTTTAGACAAAACAACATTTGAAGATTAAAGAAATTGAACAAAGTACATTCCATTACAAAAAATCTCCCTAGTTGTCACTGTCAAAACTCTCATCGGCAAAGTCATCGTCTCCAAACATGAGCATCACACTTCTCCTTGCTCGCTCATTGAACATTACTTTTGAATGATTGTCACGCCTCTATGCTCCAGTTACATTTGTAGCATCAAAAGGAACATTGCCCACATTTTGTGCCCTCTCGACTACTTGTGAGGGATCCGACTCAATCAAGCTTGTGACTTCTACAAGATCAGCAGTCAACCCACTACAAACTATTGGATCACGGTTGGAGACTACCTCCTCGGCTTGTGCACGCCGCAGCTCACCTTGTGCTTCTCGTACCCACACATCATTAAATGCATCCCCATGGACAATGCACATATTGTGCGATACCAAACATGTGCAAATCATCTTTGGGACATTGTGAAGAAGCATGTCACAACGCTATAATAGAACTCTAAGACGAGCCACATCGAGCCACAATGCCTATCCTACTTGTGGGCCATCATTGGTGACCGAGTGGCCAGATGCCTTGCACATGGTAATCTATCCAAACAACCATAATTTCTTGTCCCAAAATCATATCAAATAAAAGGCTCCAAAAAATGGGAAGACACCTCTAAAGTGCACAATGGTAGATTGGGCAAGCATTTGCGAAGAACACTACAACAATGACCCCTGTCTACTCCACCAAAAGGTATGTCAAGGTACGCTGTATTTCTAAGGCTTCCATATTGGAAGGACTTATGAATACAACACCTCTTAGATCCCATGCACATATTCAAGAATGTAGCTCACACCCTATGGGACCACATTATAGGAAAAGGGGGCTCTTTGGAGGCAAGGGAGGCTTGAAACATCTCCAGCTAGCCTCTGTCACTCCATGTCGAGCCCCCAATGGGAATATTGTGCTTCCTAAAGCCCCATGGATTCTAACCAAAGATGAGCTAGATTGAGGGAACAGTTCCATTGTATCTATTTGCACACCAACCGGATACATGAAGTCACTAAAGGGAGCTTTCACAAAAGCAAAAAAAGGTGCAAGCATTCAATTGTATGGGTTGAAGTCCCATGATTGGCACAAGATGTTACAAGTCATTTTTTCAATCATTCGTTATCCTCTCCCTCGTTTTGTGTAGATGTTGATTTTTTTGTATGACTAAAATCATATTTTGTTTTAATCTTTTGACATTGTAGTTCATTTCGTTGGTGAGTACGTACATATGCCAAGACAACTAAATGAGGAAATCTATTTTCAAGCTTGGGGAGATAGTAAGGTACATCATATCTCTATTCAGCTAAATTTTTCTATATACACTATATCCTCAACATGCACTTAGTCTACTATTGTGTTATCTATAGAGTTGTAAGCTCCAAAGAAATTGAAATAGATTCCATTCCTACTGCTTAAATGCTAGAGAAACAAGAGAAAGTACAAATAGTGAGACTACAGGTCGAGCCAGAGGCATGCATGGCCAATGTTAACATTAGATATATTTTCAGCCAAGTGTTGGTAGAACTTTAGCTTTTAACTTTTAGTCTTTTGTAAGTTAATTGACTTGTACCTCTTCATTTCTGGAAGTAAGTTACCTCGCACCCCTTGTAATGAGATGTAAGAGAGAAAATGGAATGAATGAAGGGTTCTGGCTATGGAGTATCTCAGTTTCTCTCTATTCTCTATATTCAGTCTTTATTCTGTTCCCTGAATCTGTACTGCAACCCGAATAGGAAATGAAACTGTGTTAATTCTGTGATGAATTACTGTAATCTCTTGATACATGATTCAGTTGTAAATGCCTCAATAACACTTGGCAATGTTCTTGATTGTGGAGCAAACTTTGATCAAGTCAAAATGGGCAATGGGATGATTTAGTAAGGGCATATGGCGGTTGCAACTAGAGATTTCCTGACAGCTTTCTCCAATTCGCAATCAGAGGAAGAGGAGCAGGAAGAATACAATCGTATTTTGCTTTAGGACCATTTTTTGACACTACCCAATGATATAAAACTTCAAATCGCTTCTAGGGTGTTTCAGTATTATAGGGCGTTGTTACTCCCATTTGGATTATCTAATGGTCCAATTAGTCTAACTAATTGTTCCAATAGTATGCAACTCAAAATTTTCATGAAAATTACAAGCAAAAGAAGATATGTATGAGTGATTCAAAGGATCCACCACCAAAAATCTCCTATGGCACTAGGTTTCAAAGAAGAAGATGGGATTCATGGTTGGAATTTCAACTTCAAAGAATAGGTAGTCATATATGGGAAGAGATTCCTGAAGTAGAAGCAGTTACAAGTTTGCCACCAATTTCTGAAGGGACACGATCTAGAGGGACTAGCAACACAAGTGGAGATCAACAACAAGAAGCAGGGTAAACTTCTTCACCTAGGCCAACAGAGAAGGGAAGAAACCCAACTCCTGAAAGGGTCATCCATCAGTTAGTTGGCATTCAGGCACTACATCAATTTTTGAGGGCAAAGAGGCAACTGCAGTTTCATACAGTACCACCACCTTTACCATTGTTGAACTTCAATCCTTTGGGAGGTCAACAAATTCAACAAGTACCCATTATGGCACAACCGCCACTCAACCCTAAAGTCAGGGCAACATAATTTAGTGGGAAAGAATCCCAGGATGCTGACAGTCATGTGGGACAGTTTGAGACAAGATGGTCTACTAGTGGGTATGATGTACTTTATAATGATACTATCAAGAAGGAGTATTTTGCAGTAACATTGAAGGGAAAATCCATGTCCTGGTTCATGCAATATGGTACTGTTGCATTCCCTGATTATGATAATTTGAAAATCAAATTTTTGGCCAGGTTCAGGGTAGAGAAAACCCCTGAAGATGTTCTGAAGAAAATCAAAAAAATAAAGCGAAAGGATTTGTTGGTAGAAGACTATGCCCATCAATTTAGAAACTTGATGAACAGGTTGCAAGCCAATCAACGACCTTCTTGGGAGCAATTGGGTGACTACTTCTGTAGAGGTTTGAGGAAGCATTTGAAGAGTGCAATTGCAAGTCATGCTCCTCTTACCCAACCTCAAGATTTTGGAAACATAGTAGATGTAGCCATGAGAGTTGAGAGAACATATGGCACCAGTGAACAAAAGAAAAGTAAGAAGAAGAAGTCCAAGCAGGACTCAGAGGAAGAGGAAGAGGATTCAGATTCAGATTCAGAGGATGATGATGATGAGGAAACAGATTTTGATTCTAATCAAGAGACAGATTTTGAGGATGAGGAAGAGGACACATGGAGTGCCAAGAAGAAGAAATCCAAAAAGAAAGGATCAAAGTCAAAGAAACAAAATAGCAAAGGCAAAGCCAAGAATGATAAGTTTGAAGCTAAGGAGCCAAATAATATCAATAAATAGATTTTGGACAAACTGAAGGAGATGCAGCCACAATCATTTTTCTAGTCCTGCCAAATCACCATATTGTCAGGTATGTCAAAGGCCTGGACATGATTATGATAATTGCTACTATAACCCTAACTTTAGAGGAAGAACACCAGCACATATTTTGGTCAAAATGGAATCAATTGCAAATTGGTGGCACCACAACCCTTTAGGGGTAGATTTCAGATTTCCAATCAACCACGGTAATTTCAACAAGGGAGTTGAAAAAATGTGACAAGATTTCAGCAATCAAACAATACAATGCAGCCATGTACTTATTGTGGTACAATCGGGCACAAGCAAGGACCTTCTTGTGAGCTTTGGTGTAAGCATAGAAATGAGAGAGGGATTCGAATTGTGAACTTCAACTCTCCAAATACAGGAACTGGTTCTTCTAATGATGGAAGAATGAAACAACCAACTCAGGTTAATGCAGTCTTTTTGGAAGAAATTGATATTTCAATAGAAAAGAAGGGCAGTCAATAAGCAGAAACTGCCTGCAAATTACAGTTTATTGAGGAACCAGGGGAAAAAATCACAAACTCATACACCCATTCTTTACATTCTTCTCAGTGTGATTATTCTCAATGTATTGAAATTGAAGAAGTGCTGGAGAAACCATTGGCAGCACAGAGTTTGGTTATTACTAGGTCCAAAGGGAAGTTGCCCCCACAGGAAAAGGAACATGGAAAAGATCCTCAGGATCCTATTGATTGGAAAGCTCAGGATAAAATCCGAAGAGGAGTTCTAAAGGAAATCCAATCCAATCAAAAAAACTGAAGATTCATCACATTTTTGGCCAACTAGTTTAGTGCAAAAAATATGGAAGAATTTGGACAGTAAACGATCCAATTCTGAAGAGTTACAGTATCACGTGAAATTAGATAATTCAATACAGTCTCTTGCTAAGCGTCTCTCAGATGATTCTTTTTGAAGCATTTATGGATGCCCATATTTCAATGAAGGTGGGACAACTGTTGAAATTAGTTCCTGACTTTAGTCAGGGATTCCTCAGGAAACTGACAAATCAGGTTAGAGAAAAGGATTTGCAACCGAAGGAGGAAATGAGCAACATTCATCTGGCACATATCCATTCTGGAGAGGTAGCACCAGTAGATGTGGACTACAAGGTTCCAGTAATCAATATTTCCACTGGGAAAGCATATTTGTAAGATGTGTTAGTGGATGGAGGATCAAGGGTAAATATCCTTCCTGAATCAGTTTGTAAGAAACTGAATTTAACCAAATGGGAACCTGCACCTTTTCAAGTGAAGATGGCAGACCAAACAAGAGTACATTCTTTGGAAATTTGAGGAATCGGACTATCAGTGTTGCATGATTAATCTTTGTTGTTAATTTTGTGATTCTAAGATTGGAGGAAACAGCATGCTTCTATCCAATGATCCTGGGAAGACCATGGTTAAGAGCAGCCAAAGTTAAACAACTTTGGGGTGCAGACACCATTTTTATTAAACAAGGCAAGAAGAAGGTCATTCCTAGGAAAACTATCCCACCTGGTTTTTGACCCATGTATGCAGAAGGCATCAACATGGGAGAAGTTATTGAACAAGATGAGGAAGAAGAATTCGTTCAAAAGAATGAGAGAGTCGTTCCTATTTTTTAAGTAGATGTGCAAAAGATTGCAGATGCAGTTCAGAAACAGGTAGAGTCACCTGACATAAGACTGAGAGATAACAGAAATGTTTCAGGTAGTACAGTTATTACTAAAAAGTTGCAAGAGGAGCAGGAAAAAATAGAAACAATAAAGCATGCAAAGAGAATGTTTGAGGAGCAAATGTCAAAGAGTTCAAGAGTCAGAGAAGATTATTTAGAAGATATAATTTGGGAGAGGAAAAAGAGCCCAAATTTGTCAGGGTGTCCACTGAATTGGACCTGAATTTTAAGAGGTCATTGAAAACCTTATTGCAGAAGTTTAAAGATGTTTTTGCCTAATCTTATAATGTTATGAAGGGAGAAGATCCAGCAATATATCAGCATAAAATCAATTTAAAAATTGATGCAGTACCGGTGAAGCAGCAAAGGTATAGGATGAATCCTAACTATGCCAAACAGGTGAAGGAGGAAATAGATAAACTGATGGAAGTAGGTTTCATCTATCCAGTGGATAAAGTAAATTGGTTGTCACCCATTGTGATGGTTCCAAAGAAAAATGGCAAAATCAGAGTCCATGTGGATTACAGAGAATTGAATGCTACTACAATTACTGATCCATTTCCATTGCCTTAGTGTGATACAATGCTAGATGCAGTTACAGGAAAGGAAATGTATAGCTTTCTAGATGGTTTCAGTGGCTATAATAAGGTTAGTATGGCTTTGGAGGACAAGGACAAAATTGCTTTTATTATAGAATGGGGTGTATATGCTTCCACGGTAATGAACTTTCGACGGAAGAATGCACCACCAACTTTTCAGAAATGGATCATGGAAGTTTTTCATTCTTACCTGACAACATTCATGAAAGTGTTTTTGCATGACTTTAGTGTCTCAGGAAATAAAAATGAATATTTGTTTCATTTGAGGTTATGTTTTCAGAAATGCAGGAAGGCCAGGATGTCACTCAACCCTGCAAAGTGTGCATTTGCAATGAAAAGGGGAATTTTCTTGGGTCACATAATCAGTCAGGCATTGCAATTGACCCCAAGAAGGTGGAAACTATTTTGAAAGAACATGCTCCTAAAAATGTCAAGCAGCTGATGAGATTTGTTGGGCAGGTTAAATGGCATACAAGGTTTTTGAGATACTAGCTCATGGATGCTTACCCCTGACTTATTTAACCAAAAAGAATGTGGATTTTTGTTTGGAAGGAGGAGCAAGAAAGGGCTTTTACTTTATTGAAGAAGATGCTAGTAATTGCACCTATCTTAATTTCTTCCAATTGGAAACAACCATTCCACCTATTTGTAGATGCTTCTCATTCATCCATTGGTGTAGTTTTGATGCACGAAGCTGAAAAATAATGGTTTAAACCAATCTACTATGCAGGCAGGGTGTTGTCCTCTGCAAAAAAAAATTATTCAGTCACTGAAAGGGAATGTCATGGGATGATTTTTGGACTTCAGAGTTTCAGGAATTATCTGTTAGCCAATCAGGTAACCATTCATGTAGATCATCAAGCCTTGGTGTATTTGGTGAACAAGCCACATTTGTCAGGAAGACTGGCTAGATGGGTTCTATTCAGTAATTCACAAACCAGGTCAGAAGCAGGTTATTGCAGATTATTTGACTAGATTGGCTACAGGTGAAGCTCCCACTAAGGCAATTGATGAATTACGTTATGCAAATCTGTTCCCAGTTTAGATGATTCAAGACAAGGATTCATGGTATGCAGACATGTTGTACTTTCTTCTTGAAGGTGTTTTACCAAGACAAATGGTAGTTACACAAAGAAAGAAACTTGCATGGAAAAGCACGTCTTTTACAGTAATAATGGAAAAAGGGAATTGATCAGATTCTTAGGAGATGTGTGGAACATTTTGAACAGTATTATCTGAAGCTCATCCAAGTAATGCAGGAGGTCATTTTTTAGGGGATATTACAACAAAGAAAAACTTACAACCAGGTTTGTGGTGGCCATCAGTTTTTAAGGATTCCCATCAGTTTGTGAAGTCATGTTTGACGTGTCAAAGGGATGACAAACCCCTGAATGCTAATAGAATGCCTTTACAACCTGTTCTACCACTTGCACCTTTTCATAAATGAGGGTTAGATTTTGTGGGCCCTGTGAATCCAACAACAAAGTTTACAGGGAACAAATATATTCTTGTGGCAACTAACTATTGTACCAAGTAGGTAGAAGCATAGTCCATGAGAGATAACAGAGCAGAGAGTGTGGCTAGATTTATTTACAAAAACATAATGACGAGGTTTGGATGTCCAGTTGAATTGGTTTCAAATCAGGGAGGACATTTCATCAACAAGGTAATCAGGAAGCTTACTGAATATCACCTAATTATCCATAAAAAGTCCATAGTCTACTATCCACAGGCTAATGGTTAGGCAAAATCTACTAACAAAACTTTTGTAAGAATTTTGAGAAGAATTGTTTCAAAGAACAGGAAAGACTGGGATACAAAATTGGATTCAGCACTGTAGGCATTCAGAACAGCATTCAAAGTAAGTACAGGGATGACACCATTCAAGATGGTGTATGGTCTGGAAGAAATTGTCCCAATGGCATTTATTGTTCCTAGTTTGAGAATTGCAATTCAATAAAAATTTTCAGCGGATGAATCATCAGTTTGTAGACAGGAACAACTACTGAAATTGAAGGAAAGCAAGATTCAAGCTGCTTATATAACTGAAGCTATTCAAAGGAGAAGATAGGCTTGGGTAGACATGAATATAAAATAAAAATCATTTTCACAAGGAGATTGGGTCCTGGTGTACAATAGAAGACTTGGCAAGAGGCCGAGAAAACTCAAACTGAGGTATTTGGGTCCCTTTCAAATTGCAGAAGAGATAGGTAGGGGATTCAAAATTTTTATTGGCAGACTCCGAGGGAAGAATATTTCCTAAAGCAATGAATGGTTTTCCACTGAAACCTTTTGTGGGTGGGAACCCTCATTTCAAGAGTAAGATTAATGATGAGTTAAAGCATGTGGCAAATTTTGTGGGTATTTACATGGTTAGTGTTGAGCGGTCACGTCGGGTAGATTCAAAACTCGAATTTAAACGTTACCCTGAGGCAATTTTTTCACAAGTTACTTTCCTTTCATGCTGCACGCGTTTTCTTCTTATAGCCTTGTGCATTTAACTGCTCTATGTCGCCATGTCTAAGAAAGCCCTCACCACAGATGTTTCCTCTACTCTGCCTTCACTAAAAACGGATGAGCAAGCTGCCATGGGGACAAGGAGATCGGCGCAGAAATCTCTTCTCACAGTTCAGGCCATTGCAGTTGCAGATGTCATCATTCATGAAGAGTTGTCAACACCTCTTGAGGAGTCACCACTTGCCATGGAGAGTGGTCATGTTGACTACAACTTCCTTGACATGCGTCATGAGTTAGGTTTACAGGTGGTGGCACATAAAGATTGGCTCAAGAGGATTGGGTTACTTTAGTATGCAATGTTGCCCTAGAAACATTGGAAAAACAATCAATCCCTGATGACTTTGTTAAGTCATATTCAAGATACTAAGGGTAACTTCTATGGCAGTTTTTGGTTAGGCCTTGAGTTGATATCTTTAGTATTTCGACTTCACTTGGAGGATGATAACTCAGTGGCTAGAGCTTCACATGCCTTAATGGAATCAGAATTTGGTCAAGCACAAGGGGACAAGGTTTACTAACCAGTAAGAAAACTGCAGAATCCTTACAGATTTCAGCAAATCAAGTGGTTTTTGGAGAAGGTTGTGTTTTGGTAAAGCTTGAATACATTTCTCAAGAGAATTATGCTCTTCTTCATGCTGCAGAATGTGGTAGAAAAATAGGTTGGGCCAATTTATTGTTTCAAAGGATCAGTTCAGAAGTGTTTCTAAAAAATAAAAGAAAGGATAGATCCACAAAGATTGGGGCTTTTCTGAGTGCCCTACAGGTTCATGCTTTGAGTATGACAACATTGGGGAGTTTAACTGACAAGGATTTTGTTTTTGGGGGACAGATTGAAGGTAACAAAGAAGCAGAAGTCGGCAGTTCTCAGGCAGAACATAGGACGAAGAAACTGCAGGATTTTTAGGCCCAAGACAAGACACCATCAAAAACTGTCAAGGATGAAGATGACATGTGGAAAAGTTTAGAGAATCAGTTTAATATTGATCTAGACACTTCAATGGGGACCTCAAAACCCATTACAAATGTTGAAGCAGGTAATGTTTTCTCTTCTAAGCCATCCTTGAAATTGAAGAGGAGGAAAATGGAGAGTCCTACAATAGAAGTCAAACCAAATTTGGGGGAAGGTGTGCTGCTCAGTAAGTTTGGAGATCAAATTACAATTTTTGAGGTTTATAAAGCTCTTGACCTTGTTAGAAACTTTGCATCATAGAGCCAACTAAACAGCTCAGTGCTCCAAAGAGAAAAGTTTCAGTTGTGGAAACTCAGATTGCCTAACTACAAAGTGTTTCTAGACAGACTGAGGAGGATGCCAAGCTGATTTCGGATCAGGAGGGTATTATTGTTAAAGTGAAGGATGACTTACTACTAGCTAACAATTCTGTGGAATTTTATAGGGCTCAGTTGCAAAGAAGGAAAAAGTCATCATACATTATTCAGTCCTGGAAGGAACAATGGCTATCAACTCTAGATACCGAATTGGAGGTATTGAAAAATGATCATTCTCAGTGCAATCTGAGAATAGTGTGCTTTTGAGAATAGTACATGCTTGCCAAGAACTAGAGGCAAAACTGTGGGACATGTCTGATGAAGATTTAGATTTGGATGCGTGGTATTTACTGCCACATGATGTTGACGTACTGAAGACTGAGGTCAAAAAAAGGGAGAGCAGGTGTGGTTGGAATTAAAAAGGAGAATGGTTTCTCTAGTAATATTCCATACCAAAGTTTTGCCAGGGACGAGAAAACTGGTGAATATAAGCTTCTTGAAAACCAATTTGAGGACCTCAAAAAAGAGTTTAATGATTTCAAAGTGCTAAAGCCTACAGATGTCTTTCAAGAACAGAAAACTGAACAGGAGAAACTCCATCAGGTAACTAAGAAAGTTGCACATGTCCTTGAGGGAACAAAGGATTTCCACACTCTTATAGATGCAATAGAGATACATGAGGCTCTGAATCTGGATCTAACAGCACATGTTACTGAGCAGGTTACTAATCTGAACCTGAAGGAGTTGGAGGCAAGTACAGGTACTATAGCCAAGGTTGTTCAAGATATTTTGGGCAAAGAAGATGTAATGGGAAATTTCTAGACTTTCAGCAAGAGGAAACCTTGAAAAGAAATGAGGAGGAGGTTGCAATAACCACCAGGATGAAATTAGACCTGCAGCATTGACACATCCATCACTTTCCTTGGAGGAGCCTATGAATGAGTTACCAGGGGATTCTGATATTCACTTACTAGGATAGTGTTTTTTAACGCTAATGGATGGGGGTGTCTTATTGGTATAATATTATGTATTTGTACAAATTGGATTCAGTTCCAGGCACTGTACTTTTCATACTGTTATCTAGAAAGCACTTAGAATTGTTTGTGCAACAAGGGATTAATGGGTGTCAAGTCAAATGTTTTTTTGAGCCAAATTTTTTTTGCCACCGGGCTGTGCCAGGTGTTAACCTTAGATATATTTTCAGTTAAGTGTTGGCAGAACCTTAGCTTTTAACTTTCAGTCTTTTGTAAGTTAATTGGCTTGTACCTCTTCATTTCTAGAAGTAAGTTATCTCGCGCCCCTTGTAACGAGATGTAAGAGAGAGAATGGAATGAATGAAGGGTTCTAGCTATGGAGTATCTCAATTTCTATCTATTCTCTATATTTAGTCTTTATTATGTTCCCTGAATCTGTACTGCAACCTGAACAGGTAATGAAACTATGTGAATTCTGTGAGGAAATACTATAATGTCTTGATACATGATTCAGTTGTAATTCCCTATCTCCAATGCCTCAATAATCACCAAAGGATAGATCGTGCAAGAGGCATTTATTTACATCTTTGGGTATTTAGCACAAGTTGATCCCTCAATGCCTCCTATGTGGTCAGATGAGGAGGATGCAAGGATGACTTCACACTTGTTTAGTGGAGAGGGAAAATTATTTAACATGGATATGGATCTATGCCAAGGTGGTCAAAAAAACTTGCATCCTGGATGCAAAGTTATGACCAAGTGAGTGGATTTTTGGACAATGGAAAATGCAAGGTGTTTGCAAGTGAGGGAATCATGCAAGCAAGCTCGTGGAGGCAGGAGGGCACCTGTAGTTCATTGACACCTTGCATGTTTCCCAGGTCTCATTAGTGCCAAGTGGTACCACATGAGAATGACCAAAGCAAAGGCATACGAAGATGACATCACCAACAAAGAATGGTATTATCCAGGAGGTTGCATGCCAAGGTACAGTACTCATACCCTTAAACCAAATTATATAGTTTTTTCTTGATTTTATCTTTGTAATTGATTATATAATATTTTCTATTTTATATTGCCTTTCCTTTAACTCTATGTGGTCAAAGGGTCCACACTTTTGTACATCTCACATTGACTTGCATCGAACCACCATGGATTGTGGCGTCATGGGCAGATAATGATGAAGCCAAGTACTCTGGGACTATTGAAAGGATACTAAAGGTTGATTTTAGAACCTTTTGACACAAATGTTGATGAAGCCAGGTACTATGGGACTACTAAAAGGATATTAAAGGTTGATTTTAGAACCTTTCACACCTTCATCTTCGAGTGCAAGTGGCGCTACAAGAGATGGCTTCATTACTGACGCCAATACTTGACATCATTGGTGGGTGTCGCTATATGCATTGCTAAACCTGGAGCGACATCCATTTTTTTTTATAAATGTTATTTTGCAATATTGACATCTATACCAACGTGCATATTGATGTGCATACTGACAAAAATACCGACGTTGTCAAGAATTGTGCAGTGCGACTAGGAAAGCGTCGGGCCTCTGACTGTGAGGATCCGTAGCAAAATCAAGCAAGGCGTAGACGATTTGAAGTCAAAAACACACTAAAAAAGAACAAAACTCCAGCCATGAAAGATCCACTTTGAAAAAGTACCAAGATTAACTCAAAAGTCTTGTGTGTGTAAAGGCTAGGTGTAGCCTTGCTCCCAATTGCACAAATGCAGTGCTCTTTCGGCCTATTAAAAACCCTAAATTGGCGCTTTGATTTTTCATCGTGATCATTTCATGGAAGCTTTAGTACTTCAGTGGAGAAGCCCAAGTAGTTATTTGAGGAGGGGAAACCCTAATTGGAGTCCTCACAACCTCGGACATGTAGTGGAAGCAGCACGGGACTACACTAGCACCCTGTAATGGAATGGTTGTATCTCCTTGCTCATATGCCCAAATGAGCTCATTCTTGGCTCTAAAACTTCCCCCCTAGCCTGAGCAGCAATAGAACCATCATTGATGTGGTATTTTGAGCCATGTTTTGCTATTTTTGGGCTATTTTTTTATCATTTTATGGCCAATTTAGCCATTTTTTGCCCAAAAATGAGGAATCCCAAACTCCGAGCAAACTTTTTTGAGTGATGATAAAATTGAGCAAGTTAGTGAGAGACACTTTATCAAAACAGTCTTAGCCAAGAGTTCCTTTAAGTCACTCATTTATGTAAGTCACTAATTTCTTCACTTGAGAGAATAAATAAATTGGCCCTAGACCTCCTAAAGATGGCGGTTGGAAGTAAGAAAGGATATGCTAAGCAAGAGGTAGGTGCTAGCAAGACTCACATTGGAAAACTCTTAATCTTGTTCTTTCTTGTGTCTTTTGCTAGCAAAAAAAATCGTAGCTTTTCTATTGCCCAAAGAAATTTTGTAAGTTTGGGAATATAATTTTTCTTCAACACTTGTCTAACATTGCTCTCTCTCTCTCGCTCTCTCTCTCTCTCTCTCTCTCTCTCTCTCTCTCTCTCTCTCTCAGCGTGCTTCTAGAAAACCTGTGTGATGAGTAGGCAACAACATGATCAAAATTAGTAAAAAAGCCATGCTCAAAGTGAGCCATGACATCATAGTAGCACAACAAAAAAACAACCAGATCATGGCCTTTTACACAGAGGCCTAACCAACAAATACATAAACAACCCTGATAACCACCAGCTGACCACAGATGACCCTTAACAAACTAGCCAGAAGAAAGGAGGCCGACCAAGACCAAACAAAAAATTGATCTGCATAGCATGCCGAGAGGGTGGGGCCCACATTCCCCATCACCAGTAAAGGAATCTCTAGTTGCCACAAAGACTGCGCCTTTGACATTGACAAACTGCGTGCATAGAGGGAACCTCTGAATAGATCCAACATAATAGCCTGACCAACGAAAGCCACCAGTAGTAGCTGAACAAGATCCAAACAAGAACGCCTACGATGCCTCAAAGCAAAGCAGACCACCCGGACTTGTAGTCTGTAAATACCAAGATGAATAATTGAGCCTAACCCACAACCAAGGTCGAAATCACAAGCCAGTCAATCAGAAGCACCAGCATTCTCCAAGATCAAATCTGACACACACCTTGAAGCGAAGACCACATGATATTAGAAGGGAGCCTTGCCCTAGCAATGAATAGCTGAAGTGCAAAATCAAGAACATCCCGTGATGAAACAATAGCCAGGCCACCCATTTACCCTCCCAGTGAGGAGGCAAGAGAAGCGACGCCTCGCGTATGATAAAAAATATGGGGGCAGACGAGGAAAAGCAGCAACGAGAAAGCAGGCCTGCATGATGCCTCACCCTAGAGACTTCCCGGTCTGAGATTTCCATGGAGCACCCTCCAACAAAGGCACACCTATACCCTGTCCTGCCACAACACCCCCCCTTCGAGTTCCCCCCAAGCTCCAAGGCCTCGCAAGCTCTGCAACACGGGAGGCCTCACTTCCACACGACCCAAGGGTCCATTGACTCTATGCACTTTTAATTTTATATATATATATATATATATATATATATATATATATATATATATATATATATTATATATATATATATATATAAATATATATATATATATATATATAATCCTCCCTAAAGGATATGCGCCAACGTAGATCCTTCAGGGTTTTTTAAAAAAAAAACTCATGAATACGAAGCGAGTAGGGCTAAACCCATGTCCTTTTAATGCATATCTACAAAGATACTTAGAAAACTTTGATAATGAAACTAAAAGAGGAGGAAAAGTGGAGGGGTACACATGTGCCAGTTGAGGACGAGGCAATCGGCGCATATGGCATGTAGGTGGTGGTTGACGTAAGAGTTGGTTAGAAGGGGAGCATGACATGCGATTAGAGAATT
The DNA here is from genome assembly GCF_014529385.1 of Adiantum capillus-veneris. Classification (NCBI taxonomy): domain Eukaryota; kingdom Viridiplantae; phylum Streptophyta; class Polypodiopsida; order Polypodiales; family Pteridaceae; genus Adiantum; species Adiantum capillus-veneris. Next base: position 143,715,550 of record NC_140938.1, read on the forward strand.
GATGCGACTCCCGAAAGTAGCCCACCTGAGCGAGAGTAGGCATGTGTCTTGCAATAGGGGGAGGAGAGGAGACTGCAGTATTTTTTTTAGTGAGGGCTTCACCCCAAGGATGCCGAAACCCCTTCAATGGAAACCCCTTCAATGGGGTGGACATTTTCAATCTTTTTGTAGTGAATAAGTGAATAGGGGTCCACATTTTCAACCTTTTTATAGTGAATACAATGTGAGTAGCATATACCTAGAATGGAGTAGTATATACCTAGAGTGGAGCTTGGGAGATGAGATGGGAAGGAAAAACCCACGTTTGTTTTGGGAAGAAAACTTGGTGATTAGGTGTGGACATTTTGAATGAGTTGGTGATTAGGTGTGGACATTTCGAATGAGTTTTTAAAGGGAAAAAAAAAAAGGCTCCCTAAAGGATGTGCGCCACGCAGATCCTTTAGGAGGCTCTTTTCTTTTTTTTAAACTCAATATTTTTGTAATGAACACAAAGTGAGTAAGCTAATTATCCACAATTGTGAAAATATAAATACTTGAGCATTTGCTTGTTGGCTCTAACCTCGTCCCCCCTCTCACTTTCTCACTCTCATGTGTACGCAAAGAGAAAAGCATTGTTGTGCTTATGCATGGTGTGCATGAGGGGCATCTATGTGAGGGCTGAAGAACGACCAATATTGAGTAGGTGGTGCTGGAGTCAATGCCACCCAAGGGATCACGAGCTTGTGTGTTTTTTGGGCATAAAGCACCTCAAGTTGGATGAGGACAATCGAACCAGCAAGGGACCCGGTTGGTTCAACTGCAAGGACCTTAGGCCCATGCTATCTGTATGAACGTGCTAGCTAAGCAGCTCACGAGCATGCTATCCAAGGGGTGAGATCTTATGTGTGTGGCACCTAGAGGTAGGAATTCAGTTTAGTAGAGCCACACAAATAGAGAGAGAGAGAGAGAGAGAGAGAGAGAAATGAATTCATGTTGGACATGAGACACCAAGCAAGGCACGTTTCTCCAATAGTGCAAGGCATGTTTCTCCAACATTGCATCTGTAATTCCAAATTCGTGGCTAGAGAGAGCGTCTCTACCTGATTCTATGAGATGCTATGTGTCATCCTTTAGGACTACCAAAACCTGATGCTTCTTTATGTAAACCATGTCATCTTCCGAAGATATTGGTCACAAATGTCTTTTTCAAGGGAGTCAAGAGTGATTCCCCTTTAGTTTTACTTTAGTTTCACCTCTTAGGTAATTCAAATGAAAATGCAAGGCCCTTTTTGAATTACTTGGAAGGTAATTTAAATTAAAAGAGAAGCCAAGTTGGGTGAGGGCATACGACGGCGGGGGTGCGGGAGATACAAGTGGCAGGACACATGTTGGAGGTGGTGCATGCATGTGGAGCAACATGAACGAGGTAGAAAAATATTCAGGTTTGTCTTTTTTTAATTCTTTGTGTGGAGCTCGAGAAGCAAGAAAGCGCTTGCAGCAATCTATATACAGCTTCGTTGCTTGCAGGTTGGGCTCGAGCTTTAGGTGATAAACAATAGAGGACGTTCCCAACTAATGTGAGGAGCTGGGATCTTGTGAGATTCTGCCTAATAGATTGAGAGAGCGAGTAGGTGGTATATGGAGCTTTAGTGAATAGAGTCTTCTTTTACTCTCTCTCTCTCTTTATACTAAATGTAGAAGTGAATACACTTTTGTTTCTTAAAGTTTTTCAATGTGTTTTTCAAAAAAAATCTCACCCAAAAGGTCTAGGCACGTGCCAACGCATACCCTTTGAGAAAGATTCTTTCGTACTACAAAGAAGAGAGAGAGAGGGGGGGGGGGGTTTAGAAAATACATTTTTCCTCAACAATGAAAATAAGTTGGATTTCTCCCAATTTTTAGGTCAAAATTTGAAGCTTTTGCCAATGATTACACTAAAACTTGTGTAAATTTCTTGGTTTTCTTAAAGGCAAGCTCAAAATCTAGACTAGATTTTACAATTTCAACGGTTTAAAATACATTGGATCCTGATTTTTTTCCAACACTGAGAAGAGTCTCACTTCTTTCTTTTTTAATTTTTTTTAAACATCCAAAAGTCACTTTCGTATTTTAGAATGACTTCTAAGTCCCTTGTCACACTAGGGCGCATGTCCCACTATTTTTTTTGCAGATGACCGGTAATGATGTTGTCTCATTGGACTTCAAAACAAAATCTTCACATTTTTCTCAACGAATGGGAGTAGACAAGGTGGTTAAACCTCCGGCTTAGACACTATCTGTCAGGGTTCGATGCCTCTGAAACAAACTCCCGCGTACACATTTTGCAGTTAGTCGCTACTTGGTGCAAGGCCATCCCTTTGTCTTCTCATTCGTAAATGACTAGCTACCACCTCCACATGGCCTTTGCTTCTCTATCTTAGTGTGAATTAGGCTTAAGACAAATATCCCCCTCATTTTTTTGCCTAACCCTCACCCACCCGTATGCCTTGCCTAGCATGTGCAACACTACACCTTGGGGCTTGCCTTGCTCCTCTAGTAGCTTCCACCTTAGACTACATACACGAGCACATGTGCAGTATGAGAGAGAAAAACAATGATATATGCACACAAATTATTTTCAACAAGCCAGTTTCAACGGTTTACAATCCATAATAATCCAACTCGCCTTTGTACTCTAAAAAATCAATGGATGAAGAACATTGGAAGACTCCAATAACAAACCCATATAGACTAATATTAAAATGGTTGAAAGTACACATCTTAAAACAACAACTACAATAAGATAGAAATGGAGGAAAAAAAAATAGTACAAGATACTCATATGGGTTCACGGACTTATTGCTCAAACACTAGCTTACAATGCGGAATCTAGTTGTCCTCATTGCTAGTGTTATCGTTGCTATCATTGTTGGCTCCATTGGCTTGACCTTTCATAGTAATGTATGTCCTCCACAATTCTATCTAAGCCTCCACGTGTGGCTTGAAGGCTACACACTCTTATGGGGTGTGATAACCATGTTTCCCTCAAAGCATGATTGCATTGTGGAAAATAACAAAAACCTGCTCAATATTGAGTTTGATTGGAGGTGCATTTAAATCAGGGTGATACATGGCATTGAATACGGTGTTGTGGCATCGTGGAATGCATGGAAAGCCTCCATGTACTTGCATGCACTTTGTGCTATGCCAATATTATCCATTGCATACACAGTGTCAAGAATGTAATTAGCATGCACGTTGTTGATGGAGTCGACATTGGGGTGTGGGGGGGTGGAGAGGTGGTCAACCATGCTGAAGGCCATGGCCAAGTTGTACAGGTGGCCAATGCTGATCATGTTATCTGTGGTTTCCCTCGGCATGGTAAATGTGGGAATGTGAGAAGACTAAAGAAGAAGCTTGTGGAAAAAAACATAGAGAAACTTGCAAATGAATGGAAGTAGTGATAAAATTCTTCCCAAGGCACTTCCTACAACAACAACAATAGGTCCAAGGAGAAGGGAGTTTACAAAGGTAAAAACAAACTTGCTCATGAATAGTTTGAAGCTTTTCGCAAGGACTGTAAGTGTTTTAAGTGTGGGGAGCAAGGACATGGCTATCATTCTTGCCCCAAGAAAAATGCTCGCAATGAGAGTCCTAGGGCTTCCACCATCGAAGCTCCAAAAGAGGATGCTCATTGCAAAGGATCATCTCTCTCCTATGCTTGGGGAAAGGTAAGGGAGCATGATGCCTTCATCTTGTTTGACCCTGGTTCTACTCACAACTTCATATCAACGGAGTTGGCCACTAAGTTGGGCATTCAAGCTTTCAAGATGGGAGATATTGTAATAGGGGCTGACAAAGCTTTCAAGGGATATCAAGCCTCCGTTACTTCCTTGATTGGGAAGTTGAGGCTTCATGTCCAAATCTATGTCGACAAAGCGGACCTTTTCATCCCTCCTTTCCAACATGAGGATGCTATCTTATGGGCGCCATGGTTTGATCGCATGGTTGCCAAAATGAAGTTCCCTGAAAGGAGAATCTACTTCGCCTATATGGGAAAGAACATGTATATAGATGCTAATGAGTCTGGTCATACTATACCACTTGTAAATTCACCAGCTTTTGATAAATCAATGAAAAGCTCAATTTCTGCGCACATGATTTTTGTCAAAGAATCCACTAATGACGCTAATGGTTTATCAAATGAAAATGGTAGGAATTAAAGAAGAATCCACTAATGACGCTAATGGTTTATCAATTTCTGCGTACATGATTTTTGTCAAAAGAATCCACTAATGACGCTAATGGTTTATCAAATGAAAATGGTAGGAATTAAAGAAGAGTTAGACTTGTCTAATTTTCTAAATGGATTCCAAGATGTTTTAATCGATGATATCCCTATGGACTTACCTCCAAAACGAGCGGATGATGACCATCGAATAGAGCTACTACCAGGAAGCTCACTGCCTAACAAGCCTCCTTATCAAGTTTCCCAAGCCCAACAAGAGGAGATCATGAGACAAATAAAAGAATTGGTACACAAAGGGGTGGTGAGGCCTAGATCCTCTCCCTTTTGTTCTCCAGTCCTTTTATTGCAAAATACAGATGGTACATACCGTATGTGTGTAATGGAAATGGCCTATGAACTTTGTGAATAGCTGAATTAAGAGAATTAGAGTGAGCATTTTTGTGAAATTACTTTGAGAACATAGAGGGTGAACTTAATTGATGGTAGCAACATGAACATAGTACTTAATTAACTTGGCATGAACAATACTTTTGCAAGAGAAAGAGTATTAGAGAACATGACAATAGTTGAGGACTGAATTTACTTGGAGCCGGTCCCCCCTCTAAAAGGCGTTTTTATAGATTCTCCCATCAAGAGAGACTTGGTACAATACAATCTTTGTGTTCCTTGTGACCTTGGTGATGCTATGAATATGGAAAGCTTCATGCATCACGAGCATAAAAAAACTTTGCAAAAAGCATTAACTATCCCAAGGCCTCAAACACCTTCTTTGAAGGTAGAGAGCTAGCTGGGAATGAGGGTAGGGAAGAGGAAGAAGAATCATTCATAGAAGAAAGAAATAGTTCTCACTTATCATCACTCTTCTTCCTTAGCATACCATAATAGCATAGTAATGAAGATGAGGAAGATGGCAAGCTTAAGCATTGAAGCATTGCTCTTGGTTGGATTTGCATTTCATAGCCAAGAGTATTGGTGTAGCTCTCCACTTCTCAACAAAATTAGAGAAGGAGATGGAGCTCTTGCACTTTGCACTCCACACCATGAGAGAATGTGTGTGTGTGTGTGTGTGTGTGTGTGGGAGGTATACCTCCCTCTCATGCTTGGTCCACCATAACCTCTCTCTCTCTCTCTCTCTCTC